>NW_028135479.1:0-189000 GCF_964662115.1 Mustela nivalis
CATCCCATATGGAATGACTCCAGAGCACCGTTCGCGAATGGATGCCTGGGAAGCCCACCTCGCATTCCAATTGTCTCCTAGCAACAAGATAGTTTAGATCTGATGGCTCTGCCGGAGCAACCGGGGTGGCTGAGTTGAAATGGACTTTCCTGAGGATGGGTCCTAATGTGTTTTTGTGTCCATGAGGGCCTTGGAATGGGGCGTTGGCACCAGACCCTGAAGTACTCTCCTAAGCTTTGGACATGGCTCCCATGCACAGGTTTCCTTGTGGAGACGAGTTGAGTTCTGATGGGTGCCTCAGGAAAACCACTATGCTCGTATTGGAATCAGGCTTTTGAGGACACATGCCTGTAACCCAAAGCAATGGATCCTATTATGGCCTAGGGTCCTGTCTGGTTCAATCTTCTTCTCTGGGGACATCAATCTATGGTATGATTGGAGGTCAATTATCAGCTGGTGTCAGACAGCCCTTTTTTGTTCCGGGAGACCAAAACTATTGGGATGGCCTCAGGGACTTTGGAGGTTTCTCCTAATTTGTATGAATTTGGACCATGGAATTGGCAGAATTCCCATGGATTATTAGGCACAGTCCTATTGTGTGGCTCCAGGGGCCCAGCCTGGTGGGTGTGTGGCCCAAAACTTTGAGGACAGAAGTCTGGAAACACAAACTCAGCTTAGGTTTGGGGACGTAGGTATGGCAGGCCCTATCTATAAACCATGAGAAGAACTCTTTAGGATATGAAGAAAGTGCGAGTCTGAGGCGCTAGCTTAGGCTTTTTTTTCTGGATTTTGTATCAGAGTCGGCCCTGGAATGTCGGGTAGGCCTCATGGGCCATGGACGAATCTTCCTCTCTGAGGATTTGGCCCGATTCCCAATTGCTTTTCGTCAATCTGTGGGATAGGAGGACTCATTTCAGTTTTGTTACCTCAGGTGTCCCACCAAAAGAGGAATTCCATAGCAAAGCCGTGGGGAAGACTGAAGGGACAACCGAACTATGGTTAAAAATTGGGGCCTAGGGGCATGGCAAGCCCAATATGCAATCTCTTCATCCAGCCACTCAGTGGCCTTACTTGAGGACTGGGCTCAGTCTGAGGGTCTCAATGTGTGTTTGTGACCAATGTGGCCCGCGAGAATGGGCGGGGCCTCATGGGCCACACTGGTTTCAACTACACTGAACGTTGGACAACATGCCAAGCACAAGGTTTTTAGCAATGGGGAAGGAGTTCTGTTTTCTGCATCACACTCACCCCTGGGCAGTGATTGGAGATAAGGTCTTGGTTCTGAAGCCTGAAAACTGAGGTAGGGTAGAGATGATGACCTAAGGCCATGGCGGGTTTTATGGGCTCAGTGTGCGGTCAGCTTTCTGGGTGTTGGTCAGGAGGTCCGGGCTCAGGTTGTGTTCGACAGTGCATTAGTGCCCAGGTTAGACTATATAATTTGGGTAAAGTCGAGTGCTGTGTAGGTTGATCCTCATTTAAGGTTCCTGGGCACCTCATGAGGCAATAATCTTTTTTCTAGAGGGCAGGCAGAGTGCTGCATTGTGGGTCCGGAATTGCCAAACTTGAGGGCTTCGTGGCCAGGAGTGTGAGGATGGAAGTTTGAGAAGACAAGCTAGACTTGGGTTTCAGGGCGAGGGCACGGCAGGTACCCCCTGCAGATCTGAACCAATATCTCATGCATCTGAAGTCAGCGCGAGGATCAGACGTTGTCTCAGGTGGAGTTTCTGTGCATGACGGCCGCTTCATGAAGGGAGCGGAATCTCGAGGCCATTGAGGTTTTCCCACGTTATGAGTTGTGGGATGCCCCCTTCAAAAATTCCTTCTGCGGGACAATTGAGACCTGTTGGGCAGCTCCAGGATATCTCATATGGAAAGACTCCAGAGCACCGTTCGGGGATGGATGCCAGGGAAGCGGGCCTCGTATTCCCATTGTCTCCAAGCAACAAGACAGTTGAGATCTGATGGCTCTGCGGGAGCAACCGGGGTGGCTGAGTTGAAATGGACTTTCCTGAGGATGGGGCCTAATATGTGTTTCTGTACATTAAAGCCTTGCAATGTGTCGGTAGCACTGGGACCCTGAAGTATTCTCCTAAGCTTTTGACATAGGTCCCATGCACAAGTTTCCTTGTGGAGACGAGATTTGTTCTGATGGGTGCCTCAGTAAACCCCTATGCTGGTCTTGGAATCCAGGCTTTTGAGGAGACATGCCTGTAAACCAAAGAAATGATCCGATTATGGCCTAGGGTCCTGTCTGGTTCCATCTCCTTCTCTGGGTACATCCATCTATGGTATGAGTGGAGGTTGATGCTCAGCTGGTGTCAGACCGCCCTTGTTTGTACCGGGAGACATACACTATTGGGATGGCCTCGGGAACTTTGGAGGGTTTTCCTAATATGTACGATTTTGGAAAATGGAATGGGCAGAATTCCCATGGATTGGGTAGGCACAGTCCTAATGTGTGGCTCCAGGGGCCCCAGCCTGGAGGGTGTGTGGCCCAGGAATTTGAGGACAGAAGTCTGAAAACACAAACAGCTTAGGTTTGGGGACGTAGGTATGGCAGGTCCAATCAACAAACCATGAGAAGAAATCTTCAGGATATGAAGAAAGAGCGAGTTGAGGCGCTTGCTGAGGGTTTTGTCTCTGGATTTTGTATCAAAGATCGGCGTGGAATGTGGGGAGGCCTCATGGGACATGGAAGAATCTTCCTCTCTGTGGATTTAGACCGGTCCCAATTTCTTTCCGTCAATATGTGGGATGGGAGGTCTCCTCACAGGTTTGTTACCTCAGGTGTCCCAACCGAAGAGGAATTCTAAAGCAGAGCCCTGGGGAAGAGTGAAGCGACAACCCAAACTATGGTTAAAAATTTGGAATAGGGGCATGGAAGGCCCAATATGCTGTCTCTAAATCCAGCCACTGAGAGGCCTTACTTGAGGACTGGGCTCAGGCTGAGGGTCATAATGTGTGGTTGTGACCAATGGGGCCCGCGAGCAAAGGCGGGGCCTCATGGGCCACACTGGTTTCAACTACACTGACTTTGGACAACATGCCAATCACAGGGTCTCTTGCCATGGGGAAGGTGTTCTGATGTCTGCATCACTTTCAACCCTGGGCAGTGGTTGGAGATAAGGTCTAGGTTCTGAAGCCTGAAAAACTGAAGTTGGGAAGAGATGATGACCTAAGGCCATGGCGGGTCTGATATGCTCAGTGTGCGGTCAGCAGCCTGTGTGTTGGTCAGGAGGTTCTGGCTCAGGTTGTGTCAGACAGTGCATTATAGCCCAGGTTAGACTATATGATTTTAGTACAGTCGAGTGCCATGTAGGTTTATCCTCATTTGAGGTGCATGGGCAGCTCTTTAGGCAAGATATTTTTTCTAGAAAGCAGGCATAGTGCTGCATTGTGGGTCCGGAATTGCCAAACTTGAGGGCTTCTGGGCCAGGAGTGTGAGGACAGAAGTCTGAGAACACAAGCTAGAGTTGGGCTTCAGGCCGAGGGCACGGCAGGTACCCCCTGCAGATCTGAACCAATATCTCATGCATCTGAAGTCAGGGCGAGGATCAGACGTTGGCTCAGGTTGGAGTTTCTGTGCATGACTGCCCCTTCATAAACGGAGCAGAATCTCAAGGCCATGGAGGTTTTCCCACGTTGGGAGTTGTGGGATACCTCCTTCAAGGATTCCTTCTGGGGGACAATTGAGACCTGTTGGGCAGCTCCAGGCATCCCATATGGAATTACTCCAGAGCAACGTTGGAGGATGGATGGCAGGGAAGGCCGCCTCGAATTCCAATTGTCTCATAGCAACAAAACAGTGGAGATCGGATGGCTCTGCGGGAGCAACCGGGGTGGCTGAGTTGAATGGACTCTCCTGAGGATGGGGCCTAATATGTGTTTGTGTATGAGAGCCTTGGAATGGGGCGGTGGCACTGGGACCCTGAAGTATTCTCCTAAGCTTTTGACATAGCTCCCATGAACAAGTTTCATTGTGGAGACGAGATTTGTTCTGATGGGTGCCTTAGGAAATCCCTTATGCTGGTATTGGAATCCAGGCTTTTGAGGAGACACGCCTGTAAACCAAAGCAATGGATCCGATTATGGCCTAGGGTCCTGCCTGGTTCAATCTTCTACTCTGGGGATATCCCTCTATGGAATGAGTGGAGGTAGATGCTCACCTGGTGTCAGACCGCCCTTGTTTGTCCCCGGAGACCTACACTATTGGGATGGCCTCGGGGACTTTGGAGAATTCTCCTAATTTGTACGATTTTGGACAATGGAATGGGCAAAATTCCCATGGATTGGGTAGGCACAGTCCTAATGTGTGGCTCCAGGGGACCCAGCCTGGAGGGAGTGTGGCCCAGGAATTTGAGGACAGAAGTCTGAAAACACAAACTCAGCTTAGGTTTGGGGAAGTAGTCTTGCAAGTCCAATCTACAAACCATGAGAAGAACTATTCAGGATATGAAGAAAGAGCGAGTCTGAGGCGCTTGCTCAGGCTTTTGTCTCTGGATTTTGTATCAAAGATGGGCGTGGAACGTGGGGAGGCCTCATGGGCCATGGACGTATCTTCCTCTCTGTGGATTTGGCCCGGTCCCAATTTCTTTCCGTCAATCTGTGGGATGGGAGGTCTCCTCTCAGGTTTGTTACCTCAGGTGTCCCAACCAAAGAGGAATTCCAAAGCAGAGCCCTGGGGAAGAGTGAAGGGACAACCCAAACTATGGTTAAAAATTGGGGCCTAGTGGCATGGCAGGCCCAATATGCTGTCTCTTCATCCAGCCACTGAGTGGCCTTACTTAAAGACTGGGTTCAGACTGAGGGTCAGCATGTGTGTTTGTGACCAATGTGGCCACGAGGTTGGGCGGGGCCTCATGGGCAACACTGGTTTCAACTACACTGAACTTTGGACAACATGCCAATCACAAGGTCTCTTGCCATGGGGAAGGAGCTCTGATTTCTGCATCATTTTCAACACTGGGAAGTGGTTGTGATAAGGTCTAGGTTCTGAAGCCTGAAAACCACAGTTGGGAAGAGATGACGACCTAAGGCCATGGCGAGTCTCATGTGCTCAGTGTGCGGTCAGCTGCCTGTGTGTTGGTCCAGAGTTTCCCGTTCAGGTTGTGTCAGACAGTGCATTAGGGCCCAGGTTAGACTATATAATTTAGGTACAGTCGAGTGCCGTGAAAGTTTATCCTCATTTGAGATGCCTGGGAAAATCATTAGGCAATATATTTTTCCTAGAGGGCAGGCAGATTGCTGCATTGTGGGTCCGGAATTGCCAAACTTGAGGACTTCTGGGCCAGGAGGGTGAGGACAGAAGTCTGAGAACACAATTAGACTTGGGCTTCAGGCCGAGAGTATGGCAAGTACCCCCTGCAGATCTGATCCAATATCTCATGCATCTTAAGTCACGGCGAGGATCAGAAGTTGGCTCGGGTTGGAGTTTCTGTGCATGACTGCCCCTTCATGAACGGAGCGGAATCTCACGGCCATGGAGGTTTTCCAACGTTGGGAGTGTGGGATCCCCCTTCAAGGATTCCTTCTGCGGGACAATTGAGACCTGTTGGTCAGCTCCAGGACATCCCATATGGAATGACTGCAGTGCACCGTTCAAGGATGGATGCCAGGGAAGCCAGCCTCGCATTCCAATTGTCTCCTAGCAACAAGACAGTTGAGTTCTATGGCTCTGCGTTAGCAATCGGGGCGGCTGTGTTGAAATGCACTTTCCCGAGTTTGGGGCCTAATGTGTGATTTTGTCCATGAAGGCCTTGGAATGGAGCGGTGGCACTGGGACCCTGAAGTATTCTCCAAGCTTTTGACATAGGTCCCATGCACAAGTTTTCTTGTGGAGACGAGATTTGTTCTGATGGGTGCCTCAGGAAACCCCCAATGCTGGTCTTGGAATCCAGGCTTTTGAGGAGACATGCCTGTAAACCAAAGCAATGGATCCGATTATGGCCTAGGGTCATGTCTGGTTCCATCGTCTTCTCTGGGGACATCCATTTATGGTATGAGTGGATGTAGATGCTCAGCTGTTGTCAGACCGCCCTTTTTTGTTCTGGGAGACCTACACTATTGGTATGTCCTCAGGGACTTTGGAGGGTACTTCTAATTTGTACGATTTTGGACAATGGAATGGGCAGAATTCCCATGGATTGGGTGGCACAGTCCTAATGTCTGGCTCCAGGGGCCCCAGCCTGGAGGGTGTGTGGCCCAGGAATTTGAGGACAGAAGTCTGAAAACACAAACTCAGCTTAGGTTTGCGGACGTAGGTATGGCAGGTCCAATCTACAAACCATGAGAAGAACTCTTCAGGATATGAAGAAAGAGCGAGAATGAGGCAATTGCTCAGGCTTTTGTCTCTGGATTTTGTATCAAGGATGGGCGTTGAATGTGGGGAGGCCTCATGGGCCATGGACGAATCTTCCTCTTTGTGGATTTGGCCCAGTCCCAATTTCTTTCCGTCAATCTGTGGGATGGGAGGTCTCCTCTCAGGTTTTTTACCTCAGGTGTCCCAACCAAAGAGGAATTTTAAGCAGAGACCTGGGGAAGAGTGAAGGGACAACCCAAACTATGGTTAAAAATTGGGGCCTAGCGGAATGGCAGGCCCAATATGCTGTCTCTTCATCCAGGCACTGAGGGCCTTACTTGAGGACTGGGTACAGGCTGAGTGTCACAATGTGTGTTTGTGACCAATGTGGCCCGCGAGCATGGGCGGGGCCTCAGGGGCCACACTGGTTTCAACTACACTGAACTTTGGACAACATTCCATTCACAGGTCTTTTGCCATGGGGAAGGAGCTCTGATTTCTGCATCATTTTCAACCCTGGGCAGTGGTTGGTGTTAAGATCTAGGTTCTGAAGCCTGAAAATCCCAGTTGGGAAGAGAAGACGACCTAAGGCCATGGCAGGTCTGATGTGCTCAAGGTGTGGTCAGCTGCCTAGGTGTTGGTCAGGAGGTTCGGGCTCAGGTTGTGTCAGACAGTGCATTAGTGCCCAGGTTAGATTATATAATTCAGGTACAGTCGAGAGCCGTGTAGGTTTATCCTCATTTGAGGTGCCTGGGCAACACATTAGGCAATATATTTTTTCTAGAGGTAGGCAGAGTGCTGCATTGTGGGTCCGGTATTGTCAAACATGAAAGATTCTGGAACAGGAGTGTGAGGACAAGTCTGAGAGCAGAAGCTAGACTTGGGCTTCAAGTCGAGGGCATGGCTGTTACCCCCTGCAGATCTGAACGAATATCTCATGCTTCTGAAGTCACGGCGAGGATCAGACTTTGGCTCAGGTTGGAGTTTCGGTGCATGACTGCCCCTTCATGAACGGAGCGGAATCTCATGGCCATGGAGGTTTTCCCACGTTGGGAGTTGTGGGACGAGCCCTTCAAGGATTCCTTCTGCGGGACAATTGAGACCTGTTGGGAAGCTCCAGGATATCCCATATAGAAGGACTCCAGAGCACCGTTCGGGGATGGATGCCAGGGAAGCGGGACTCACATTCCAATTGTCTCCTAGCAACAAGTCAGTTGAGATCTGATGGCTCTGCGGGAGCAACCGGGGTGGCTGAGTTGAAATGGACTTTCCCAAGGATGGGGCCTAATATGTGTTTGTGTCCATGAAGGCCATGGAATGGGGTGGTGGCACCGGTACCCTGAAGTATTCTCCTAAGCTTTTGACATAGGTCCCATGCACAAGTTTCCTTGTGGAGACGAGATTTGTACTGATGGATGCCTCAGGAAACCCCCTATGCTGGCCTTGGAATCCAGGCTTTTGAGGAGACATGCCTGTAAACCAAAGCAATGGATCCGATTATGGCCTAGGGTCCTGTCTGGTTCCATCTTCTTCTCTGGGGACATCCATGTTTTGTATGAGTGTAGGTAGATGGTCAGCTCGTGTCAGACCGCACTTGTTTGTCCCGGGAGACCTACACTATTGGGATGGCCTCGGGAACTTTGGAGGGTTCTCCCATTTTGTACGATTTTGGACAATGGAATGGGCAGAATTCCCATCATTGGGTAGGCACAGTCCTAATGTGTGGCTCCAGGGGCCCCAGCCTGGAGGGTGTGTGGCCCAGAAATTTGAGGACAGAAGTCTGAAAACACAAACTCAGCTTACGTTAAGGACATAGGTATGGCAGGTCCAATCTACAAACCATGAGAAAAACTCTTCAGGATATGAAGAAAGAGCGAGTCTGAGGCGCTTGATCAGGCTTTTGTCTGGATTTTGTATCAAAGATGGGCGTGGAATGTGGGGAGTCCTCATGGGCCATGGACGAATCTTCCTCTCTGTGGATTTGGCCCGGTCCCAATTTCTTTCCATCAATCTGTGGAATGGGCGGTCTCCTCTCAGGTTTGTTAATTCAGGTGTCTCAACCAAAGAGGAATTCCAAAGCAGAGCCCTGGGGAAGAGTGAAGGGACAACCCAAAATATGGTTAAAAATTGGGGCCTAGGGGCATGGCAGGCCCAATATGCTGTCTCTTCATCCAGTCACTGTGTGGCCTTACTTGAGGACTGGACTCAGGCTGAGGGTCACAATGTGTGTTTGTGACCAATGTGGCTCGCGAGCATGGGCGGTGCCTCATGGGCCACACTGGTTTCAACTACACTGAACTTTGGAAAACATGCCAATCACAAGGTCTCTTGCCATGGAGAAGGAGCTCTGATTTCTTCATCATTTTCAACCCTGGGCAGTGGTTGGAGTTAAGGCCTAGGTTCTGAAGCCTGAAAACGGCTGTTGGGAAGAGATGAAGACCTAAGCCCATGGCAGGTCTGATGTGCTCAGTGTGAGGTCAGCTGCCTGGGTGTTGGTCCAGAGGTTCGGGTTCAGGTTGTGTCAGACAGTGAATTAGTGCCCAGTTAGACTATAATTCAGGTACAGCCGAGAGCCGTGTAGGTTTATCCTCATTTGAGGTGCCTGGGCAACTCAATATGCAATATATTTTTTCTAGAGGCAGGCAGAGTGCTCCATTGTGGGTCCGGTATTGCCAAACATGAGGTATTCTGGACCAGGAGTGTGAGGACAAGTCTGAGAACACAAGCTAGGCTTGGGCTTCAGGCCGAGGGCAAAGCTGGTACCCCCTGCCGATCTGAAAGAATATCTCATGTTTCTGAAGTCACGGCGAGGATCAGACTTTGGCTCAGTTTGGATTTTCTGTGCATGACTGCCCCTTCATGAACGGAGCGGTAATTCAAGGCCATGGAGGTTTTCCCACGTTGGGAGTTGTGGGATGCGCACTTCAAGGATTCCTTCTGCGGGACAATTGAGACCTGTTGGGCAGCTCAAGGATATCCCATATGGAAGGACTCCAGAGCACCGTTCGGGGATGGATGCCAGGGAAGCGGGCCTCGCATTCCAATTGTCTCCTAGCAACAAGACAGTTGAGATCTGAATGCTCTGCAGGAGCAACCGGGGTGGCTGAGTTGAAATGGACTTTCCCGAGGATGGGGCCTAATGTGTGTTTGTGTCCATGAGGGCCTTGGAATGGGGCGGTGGCACCGGGACCCTGAAGTATTCTCCTAAGCTTTTGACATAGCTCCCATGCACAAGTTTACCTGTGGAGACTTGCTCAGGTTTTTGTCTCTATATTTTGAATCAACGATGGTCGTGGATGTGGGGAGGCCTCATGGGCCATGGACGAATCTTCCTCTCTGTGAATTTGTCCCTGTCCCAATTCTTTTTCGATAATCTGTGGAATGGGAGGTCCCCTTTCACGTTTGTTACCTCAAGTGACCCAACCAAAGAGAAATTACAAAGCACAGCCCTGGGGAAGAGTGAAGAGACAACCCAAACTATCGTTAAAAATTGGGGCCTAGGGGCATGGCAGGCCCAATATGCTGTCTCTTCATCCAGCCACTGAGAGGCCTTACTTGAGGGTTGGGCTCAGGTTGAGGGTCACAATGTGTGTTTGTGACCAATATGGCTCGCGAGCATGGGCGGGGCCACATGTGCCACACTGGTTTCAACTACACTGGACTTTGGACAACATGCCAATCACATGGTCTCTTGCCATGGGGAAGGTGTTCTTATTTCTGCATCATTTTCAACCCTGGGCAGTAGTTGGAGATAAGGTCTAGGTTCTGAAGCCTGAAAAACCGTAGTTGGGAAGAGATGACGACCTAAGGCCATTGCTGGTCTGATAGGCTCATTTTGCGGTCAGCTGCCTGGGTGTTGGTAGGAGGTTCTGGCTCGGGTTGTGTCAGACAGTGCATTAGTGCCCAGGTTAGACTATATAATTTGGGTGGCCTCAGGGGCCTTGGAGCTTTTCCCTAACCTGTAGGGTTGTGGTCAATGGATTGGGCACAATTTCCTAGGAGAGGGCAGGCACAATTTTCGCTGTGACACCAGAGGCCCTAGCCTGGAGGATGTGTGGGTCGAGGCTGTGGGCACAGAAGTCTGAAAAAACAGACTCAGCTTATGAGTGGCACCTAGGGTATGGCAGGCCGGATGTACAGCTCCTGGGCCTCTGAAACAAGGGAGAGTTGGAGGCGTTCCTTCAGTCTTTTGTCTCTGGATGTTGGGTCCGGGATAGCCGTGGATTGGAGGGGTGGACTCAGGGACTATGGACGAGTATCCCTCTCTGGGTATTTGTCCCAGCTACCGAGAGTTTGGGGTCATTTTTTTGGAAGGGTGGAGTCGTGTTGTCTGGCTCATGTGTCTCACCAAGAAAGGAATTCCAGAGCAGAGCCCCAGGTACGGGCGGGGCCACTGGTAAACTCAAACACTGGTGAGGATTGGGTGCATAGGGGCTTGGCAAGCCCCATATGCGGGCTCTTGGTCCAGGCGCTGACAGGCCTTTCTTTGACATGGTGCTCATGCTGAAGGTCACAGTGTGAATTTATGCCCAAGCAGCACTCAAGTTGGGCGTGGCATCAGGGGCCATGAAGGTTTCTCCCACCCAGAAGGTGTGACTCCATGTCAAGAACAAGCTTTACAGCCATGGGGAAGGAGGAGTTCTGTTTTGTGCTTGCGATACCCAGCTGTGCGGAGAATTGATATAATGTCTAGGTTCAGATATCTGAAAACCAAGGTTAGGAAGAGGTGACGGCAGAAGACCTTGGCGTGTCCGAAGTGCGAGGTGTGCGGCCAGCTGTCTCCTTGTCTGTCTGGACGTCTGGCTTCAGGCTGTGTCAGACAGAGCATGAGTGCCCAGAGCAGCCTATCCAGTTCGCGGACCTTCGAGGCCTAAGCAGGTTGATCCTCATCCGGGTTTTCTGGAGAGCCCCTCAGGGAAACATTTTTCTTCCGTTGGGCTGACACTGGGCTGGGTAGTGGTTCTGGAGTTCCTAGTCCGGAGGACTTGTTTGCCACAGTTGTGAGGAAGGAAGTCTGAAAACACAAGCTAGCATGAGGTTTGGGACCGAGGGCAGGGCAGGCCCACTCTGCAGAGGCTGAATCGAGATCTCCTGCACTGAGGTCATGTCAACTATGAGACGTTCCTCAGGCTAGAGTTTTTGTCCAGCATGGCCTCTTCCTGAAAGTTGTGGTGTCTTCATGAGGCCAGGGAGGTTAGCCTACGATGGGATTTGTGAACTACTCCAAACCTAAAGGTTTCCTTCTGCACGACAGTCGAGTCCTATTGGATGGTTCCAGGAGGCCCCATATGGAAAGACTCGAGACCAGGGGCCTAAGCTTGGAAGCCTGGGAAAGCCACCTCATATTCCCACTCTTTAGTCAGGACAAGGCAGGCTCAATCTGCGGGCTCCTGGGTGAGCTACCCAGAGGGGAGAGTTGAAATGAACTATCCTGAAGATGACTCCAACTGTGGCTTTGTGGCCTGGCTGACCTTGTAATGTGGAGGTGGCTCAGGGACTCTGCAGTATTCTCCAACCTGAGGTGTTTGACACGGCTCCAACAAGGAAGCTTCCCATGTGGAGACGAGAGGAGTTCTGTTCAGTGCCTCAGCAAAGCCCCATATCCTGTTCTTCGAACCAAAGCTGCTGAGGAGTGACACCTGGAAACCAAAGCAAGAGTTGAGATTAGGGCCTAAGGGCCTGTCCGGCTCAACCTTCTATCTCTGTTGACATCTGTGTGCATGCCTTCGTGGAGATAGCTGCTCAGCTTGTGTCTGAATGCCCCTGTGTGTCCAGTGAGGATCCCAGTAGTGGGATGTCCTCGGGGGCCTTGAGGTTTCTCATATTCTGGAGGTGTATGGCCAAAGCAATGGACACAGTTTCCCAGGAGAGAGCAGGCACGGTCCATTGGTATGGCTCCAGAAGACCCAGCCTAGAGACTGTGTTTGCCAGGCCTGTGGGGACAGATGTCTGAAAAAGCAAACTTGGCTCAGCTAGGGGCCAAGGTAATGGCAGGCCTGATCTCCACTCCGTGAGGGGAGATCCTCGGGATATCAATGGAGGGCAAGTGGGAGGCAGTTGCTCAGGCTTTTGTCTCTGGGTGTTGCGATCACATTGGCCATACAGGGTAGGCGTTGCTTCAGGGGCCGAGGAAGAGCCTTCCTCTTGGGGGATTGTTCAAGCTCCCAAGAGTTTGGGTTCATTCTGTGGGAAGGGAATAGTACTGTTTACTGCCACAGGGGACCCCCCAGGAGAGGGACTCTAGAGCACAGCAGTGGGCTCCCTCAACTGGAATACACACCATCTAGTTAGTCCTGGGTGCCTATGGGCATGGCAAGCCACATATGCGGGCTCTTGGTCCAGTCACTGAGATCCGTTACTTGAATAAGGTACTCACGCTGAGGGTCACAATATGCGTTTGTGCCCAAGGCGGCTCTCACGCATGGGCGTGGCCTCATGGGCCATGCCGTTTTCTCATACACTGAAGGTTTGACTCACTGCCAGCAGCAAGGTTTCTTGCCATGGGGAAGGAGGGGTTCTACTTGTGCATCAGGTTCCCCCCTGTACAGGGATTGGAGATAAGGTCTAGGTTCCGATGACTGAAAACCTATGTTGGGAATGGATGGTGGCCTAAGGCAGTGGCGGGTCCAATGTGCTGGGTGTGCAGCCAGCTATGTCGGTGTCTGTTGGAAGGTCTGGGCTCAGGCTATTTGCGACAGAGCATCAGTGTTTAAGGTAGCCTATGCAATTGGGGTGTTGCCGAGGGCCAAGCAGTTTTATCCTCAGTTGGTGTTTCTTGGCAGCACCATAGACAATGTTTTTCTCCCGGGAGGCAGGCAGAGTGCTTCATTGTGGCCCCAGAATTCCCAGGAGGGAGGGTTGTGGGCCAGGAGTGTGAAGACAGAAGTCTGAAAACAAAAGCTAGGGTGAGGATTGGAGCCAAACTCAGAGCAGGCCCACTCTGCAGAGCCTGAATCAAAATCTCCTGCATCTGAAGTCAGGCTGAGGATAAGACGTTGGCTGAGGCTGGAGTGTGTGTCCATGATGGCACCTTCATGAAGCAGGGGCCTCATGAGGCCAAGGAAGTTTTCCCACGCTGAGTTTGGAGGTTGCTTCAAACCACAAGATTTCCTTCTGCGGGACATTCGAGACCTTTTGCATGGCTCCAGGACATAATACGGAAGGACTGAAGAGCAGGGTTTGAAGGATGGATCCCTATACAGCGTGACTCGCATTCCCATTGGCCATTATCGACAAGATATGTTTGATCTGCTGCCTCTGGGGCACGCTACCCAGGGGGCTGAGTTGAAATGGCTTCTCCCAAGTATGCGTCATAATGTGCGTTTGGGTCCATGGAGACCTTGGAATGTGCTGCTTGTTCAGTGGAACTGCGGAACTTCCCGACCTGAAGGGTTTGATACATCCCCAGTAAGAAAGCTCCCCATGTGGAGACGAGAGAGGTTTGGTTTGGTGCCTCAGAAAAGCCCCGTGTGCTGGTCTACGAAAACAGACCTCTGAGGACGGACACATGGAAACCAAAGCTAAGGTTCAGATTAGGGCCTGGGGGCCTGTCCATTTCAACCTTCTGTCTCTGGGGACACTGTCTGAGAGTCTAAGTGGAGAAAGTTCCTCCGCTGGTGTCAGAGAGCCCCTCTTAGTCCAGGGTGGCCTACACTATTGATGGCCTCAGGGGCCTTGGAGCTTTTTCCTAACCTGTAGGGTTGTGGTCAATGGATTGGGCACACTTTCCTTGGAGAGGGCAGGCACAATCTTTCTCTGTGACTCCAGAGGCCGTAGCCTGGAGGATGTGTGGGTCCAGGCTGTGGGCACAGAAGTCTGAAATCACAGACTCAGCTTATGATTGGCACCTAGGGTATGGCAGGCCGGATATACAGCTCCTGGTCCTCTGAAACATGGGAGAGTTGGAGACTTTCCTTCAGGCTTTTGTCTCTGGATGTTGTGTCCGGGATAGCCGTGGATTGGAGGGGTGGACTCAGGGACTATGGACGAGTATCCCTCTTTGGGGATTTGTCCCAGCTCCCAAGAGTTTGGGGTCATTTTGTGGGAAGGGTGGAGTCGTGTTGTCTGGCTCATGTGTCTCACCAAGAAAGGGATTCCAGAGCAGAGCCCTAGGTACGGACGGCGCCACTGGTAAACTCAAACACTGGGGAGGATTGGGTGCATAGGGGCTTGGCAAGCCCCATATGCAGGCTCTTGGTCCAGGCCCTGACAGGCCTTTCTTTGACATGGGGCTCATGCTGAAGGTCACAGTGTGAATTTGTGCCCAAGCAGCACTCAAGTTTGGGCGTGGCATCAGGGGCCAAGAAGGTTTCTCCCACCCTGAAGGTGTGACTCCATGCCAAGAACAAGCTTTACAGCCATGGTGAAGGAGGAGTTCTGTTTTGTGCTTGCGATACCCAGCTGTGCGGAGAATTGATATAATGTCTAGGTTCAGATATCTGAAAACCAAGGATAGGAAGAGGTGATGGCAGAAGACCTTGGCGTGTCTGAAGTGCGAGGTGTGCGGCCAGCTGTCTCCTTGTCTGTCTGGACGTCTGGCTTCAGGCTGTGTCAGACAGAGCATGAGTGCCCAGAGCAGCCTATCCAGTTCGCGGATCTTCGAGGCCTAAGCAGGTTGATCCTCATCTGGGTTTTCTGGAGAGCCCCACAGGGAAACGTTTTTCTTCCGTTGGGCAGACACTGGGCTGGTTGTGGTTCTCGAGTTCCTAGTCCGGAGGACTTGTTTGCCACAGGTGTGAGTAAGGAATTCTGAAAACACAAGCTAGCATGAGGTTTGGGACCAAGGGCAGGGTAGTCGCACTCTGCAGAGGCTCAATCGAGATCTCCAGCACTGAGGTCATGTCAACTATACGACGTGCCTCAGGCTAGAGATTTTGTCCAGCATGGCCTCTTCCTGAAGGGTGTGGGGGCTTCATGAGTCCAGGGAAGTTTGCCTACAATGGGATTTGTGAACTACTCCAAACCACAAGTTTTCCTTCTGCACGACTGTTGAGTCCTATTGGATGGTTCCAGGAGGCCCCATACGGAAAGACTCGAGAGCAGGAGTCTAAGCATGGATGCCTGGGAATGCCACCTACTACTCCCATTCTTTAGACAGGACAAGGTAGGCTCAACCTGCGGGCTCCTGGGTGAACTACCCAGAGGGGAGAGTTGAAATGGACTCTCCTGAAGATGAGTCCTACTGTGGGTTGGTGAACTGGGAGACCTTGGAATGTGGAGGTGGCTCAGGGACTCTGCAGGATTCTCCAACGTGAGGTGTTTGACATGGCTCCAACAAGGAAGCTTCACATGTGGAGACGGGAAGAGTTCTATTCGGTTCCTCAGGAAAGCCCCATGTCCTGTTCTTCGAACCAAAGCTCTGAGAGTGACACCTGGAAACCAAAGCAAGAGTTGAGATTAGGGCCTAAGGGCCTGTCCGGCTCAACCTTCTATCTCTGTTGACATCTGTGTGCATGCATTCGGGGAAGTAGCTGCTCAGCTTGTGTCCGAATGCCCCTGTGTGTCCAGGGAGGCTCCCAGTAGTGGGATGTCCTCGGGGGCCTTGAGGTTTCTCATATTCTGGAGGTGTGTGGCCAAAGCAATGGACACAGTTTCCCAGAGGAGAGCAGGCACGGTCCTTTGGTATGGCTCCAGAGGACCCAGCCTAGAGACTGTGTTTGCCAGGCCTGTGGGGACAGATGTCTGAAAAAGCAAACTTGGCTCAGGTAGGGGCCAAGGTAATGGCAGGCCTGATCTCCAGTCCGTGAGGGGAGATCCTCGGGATATCAAAGCAGGGCAAGTGGGAATTAGTCGCTCAGGCTTTTGTCTCTGGGTGTTGCAATCACAGTGGCCGTTCAGGTTAGGGGTTGATTCAGGGGCCGAGGAAGAGCCTTTCTCTCGGGGGATTGTCCAAGCTCCCAAGTGTTTGGGTTCATTCTGAGGGAAGGGAAGAGAACTGTTATCTGCCACAGGGGACCCCGCAGGAGAGGGACTCTAGAGCACAGCAGTGGGTTCCCTCAACTGGAATACACACCATCTAGTTAGTCCTGGGTGCCTATGGGCATGGCAAGCCACAATGCGGGCTCTTGGTCCAGTCCCTGAGAGGCGTTACTTGAATAAGGTACTCACGCTGAGGGTCAAAATGTGTGTTTGTGCACAAGGCGGCCCTCACGCATGGGCGTGGCCTCATGGGCCATGCCGTTTTCTCCTACACAGAAGGTTTGACTCACTGCCAGCAGAAAGATTTCTTGCCATGGGGAAGGAGGGGTTCTCACATGTGCATCAGGTTCCCCCCTGTACAGGGATTGGAGATAAGGTCTAGGTACCGATGACTGTAAACCCAGGTTGTGAATGGATGATGACCTAAGGCATTGGCATGTCCAATGTGCTGGGTGTGCAGCCAGCTGTGTCGGTGTCTGTTGGAAGGTCTGGGCTCAGGCTATTTGCGACAGAGCATCAGTGTTTAAGGTAGCCTATGCAATTGGGGTGTTGCCGAGGGCCAAGCTGTTTGATCCTCAGTTGAAGTTTCTGGGAAGCACCATAGACAATGGTTTTCTCCTGGGAGGCAGGCAGAGTGCTTCATTGTCGCCCCAGAATTCCCAGCGGGGAGGGTATGTGGGCCAGGAGTGTGAGGACAGAAGTCTGAAAACACAAGCTAGGGTGAGGATTGGAGCCAAGGGCAGAGCAGGCCCACTCTGCAGAGGCTGAATCAAAATCTCCTGCATCTGAAGTCAGGCTGAGGATAAGACATGGCTGAGGCTGGAGTGTGTGTCCATGATGGCACCTTCATGAAGTGGGGGCCTCATGAAGCCAAGGAAGTTTTCCAACGCTGAGTTTAGCGGTTGCCTCAAACCACAAGGTTTCCTTCTGCGGGACATTCGAGTCCTGTTGCATGGTTCCAGGACATACCATACGGAAGGACTGAAGAGCAGGGTTCCATGGATGGATCCCTATACAGCGTGCCTCGCATTCCCATTGGCCATTAGCGACCAGATATGTTTGATCTGCTGCCTCTGGGGCACGCTACCCAGGGGGCTGAGTTGAAATGGCCTCTACCAAGGATGCGTCATAATGTGTGTTTGGGTCCATGGAGACCTTGCAATGTGCTGGTTGTTCAGGGTCCCTGCGGAACTCTCCGACCTGAAGGGTTTGATACATCCCCAGTAAGAAAGCTCCCCATGTGGAGACGAGAGAGGTTTGGATTGGTGCCTCAGAAAAGCCCCGTTTGCTGGTCTACGAAAACAGTCCTCTGAGGACGGTCATATGGAAACCAAAGCGAAGGTTCAGATTAGAGCCTGTGGGCCTGTCCATTTCAAACTTCTGTGTCTGGGGACACTGTCTGAGAGTCTAAGTGGAGATAGTTGCTCCGCTGGTGTCAGAGAGCCCCTCTTAGTCCAGGGTGGCCTACGCTATTGATGGCCTCAGGGGTCTTGGAGCTTTTCCCTAACCTGTAGGGTTGTGGTCAATGGATTGGGCACACTTTCCTTGGAGAGAACAGGAATAATCTTTCTCTGGGGCTCCAGAGGCCCTAGCCTGGTGGTTGTGTGGGTCTAGGCTGTGGGCACAGAAGTCTGAAAACACAAACTCCGCTTATAAGTGGCGCCTAGTGTATGGCAGGCCGGATGGACAGCCCGATAGGAAGCTCCTGGGCCTCTGAAACAAGGGCGAGTGGGAGGCGTTCCTTCAGGCATTTGTCTCTGGATGTTGTGAGCGGGATAGCCGTCGATTGGAGGGGTGGCCTCAGGGACTGTGGACGAGTATCCCTCTCTGGGGATTTGTCCCAGCTCCCAAGAGTTTGGGGTCATTTTGTGGGAAGGGTAGAGTCGTGTTGTCTGGCTCATGTGTCTCTCCAAGAAAGGGATTCCGGAGCAAGGCCCCAGGTACGGGCGGGGCGACTGGAAAACTCAAACACTGGTGAGGATTGGGTGCATAGGGGCTTGGCAAGCCCCAAATGCAGGATCTTGGTCCAGGCCCTGACAGGCCTTTCTTTGACATGGGGCTCATGCTGAGGGTCACAGTGTGAATTTGTGCCCAAGCAGCACTCAAGTTTGGGCTTGGCATCAGGGGCAATGAAGGTTTCTCTCACCCTGAAGGTGACTCCATGCCAAGAGAAAGCTTTACAGCCATGGGGAAGGAGGAGTTCTGTTTTGTGCTTGCGATACCCAGCTGTGCGGAGAATTGATATAATGTCTAGGTTCAGATATCTGAAAACCAAGATTAGGAAGAGGTGACGGCATAAGACCATGGCGTGTCCGAAGTGCAGGATGTGCGGCCAACTGTCTCCTTGTCTGTCTGGACGTCTGGCTTCAGGCTGTGTCAGACAGAGCATGAGTGCCCAGAGCAGCCTATCCATTTCGGGTACCGTCGAGGCCCGAGCAGGTTGATCCTCATCTGGGTTTTCTGGAGAGCCCCACAGGGAAACGTTTTTCTTCCGTTGGGCACACTGGGCTGGGTTGTGGTTCTGGAATTCCTAGTCCGGAGGGCTTGTTTGCCAGGAGTGTGAGGAAGGAAGTCTGAAAACACAAGCTAGCATGAGGTTTGGGACTGAGGGCACGGCAGGCCCACTCTGCAGAGGCTGAATCAAGATCTCCTGCACTAAGGTCATGTCAACTATGAGACGTGTCTCAGGCTAGAGTTTTTGTCCAGCATGGCCACTTCCTGAAGGATGTGGGGGCTTCATGAGGCCAGGGGTGTTTGCCTACGATGGGATTTGTGAACTTCTCCAAACCTCAAGGTTTCCTTCTGCACGACAGTCGAGTCCAAATGGATGGTTCGAGGATGCCCCATATGGAAAGACTCGAGAGCAGGTGTCTAAGCATGGATGCCTGGGAACGTCACCTCATATACCAACTCTTTAGTCAGGACAAGGCAGGCTCAATCTGCGGGCTCCTGGTTGAGCTACCTAGAGGGGAGAGTTGAAATGGAATCTCCTGAAGATAAGTCCTACTGTGGGTTGGTGGACTGGGAGACCTTGGAATGTGGAGGTGGCTCAGGGACTCTGAAGGATTCTCCAACGTGAGGTGTTTGACACGGCTCCAACAAGGAAGCTTCCCATGTGGAGACGAGAGGAGTTCTGTTCAGTGCCTCAGGAAAGCCCCATATCATGTTCTTCGAACCAAAGCCTCTGAGGAGTGACACCTGGAAACCAAAGCAAGAGTTGAGATTAGGGCCAAAGGGCCTGTCCGGCTCAATCTTCTATCTCTGTGGACATCTGTGTGCATGCATTCGGGGGAAGTAGCTGCTCGGCATGTGTCCGAATGCCCCTATGTGTCCAGGGAGGTTCCCAGTAGTGGGATGTCCTCAGGGGCCTTGAGGTTTCTCATATTCTGGAGGTGTGTGGCCAAAGCAATGGACACAGTTTCCCAGGAGAGAGCAGGCACGGTCCTTTGGTATGGCTCCAGAGGACCCAGCCTTGAGGCTGTGTTTGCCAGGGCTGTGGGGACAGATGTCTGAAAAAGCAAACTTGGCTCAGCTAGGGGCCAAGGTAATGGCAGGCCTGATCTCCAGTCCGAGAGGGGAGTTCCTCGGGATATCAAAGGAGGGCAAGTGGGAGTTAGTCGCTCAGGCTTTTGTCTCTGGGTGTTGCGTTCACAGTGGCCGTTCAGGTTAGGGGTTGCTTCAGGGGCCGAGGAAGATCCTTCTCTCAGGGGATAGTCCAAGCTCCCAAGTGTTTGGGTTCATTCTGATGGAAGGGAAGAGTACTGTTTTTTGCCACAGGAAACCCCGCAGGAGAGGGACTCTATAGCACAGCAGTGGGTTCCCTCAACTGGAATACACACCATCTAGTTAGTCCTGGGTGCCTATGGGCATGGCAAGCCCATATGCGGGCTCTTGGTCCAGTCCCTGAGAGGCGTTACTTAAGTAAGGTACTCACGCTGAGGGTCACAATGTGTGTTTGTGCCCATGGCGGCCCTCACGCATGGGCGTGGCCTCATGGGCCATGCCGTTTTCTCCTAAACTGAAGGTTCGCCTCACTTCCAGCAGCAAGGATTCTTGCCATGGGGAAGGTGGGGTTCTCACATGTGCATCAGGTTCCCCCCTGTGCAGGGATTTGAGATAAGGTCTAGGTTCCGATGACTGAAAACCCAGGTTGGGAATGGATGATGGCCTAAGGCATTGGCGTGTCCAATGTGCTGGGTGTGCAGCCAGCTGTGTCGGTGTCTGTTGGAAGGTCTGGGCACAGGCTATTTGTGACAGACCATCAGTGTTTAAGTTAGCCTATGCAATTGGGGTGTTGCCGAGGGCCAAGCAGTTTGATCCTCAGTTGGGGTTTCTGGGCAGCACCATAGACAATGTTTTTCTCCTGGGAGGCAGGCAGAGTACTTCATTGTGGCCCCAGAATTCCCAGGAGGGAGTGTTTGTGGGCCAGGATTGTGAGGACAGAAGTTGAAAACACAAGCTAGGGTGAGATTGGAGCCAAGGGCAGAGCAGGCCCACTCTGCAGAGGCTGAATCAAAATCTCCTGCATCTGAAGTTAGGCTGAGGATAAGACGTTGGCTGAGGCTGGAGTATGTGTCCATGATGGCAGCTCATGAAGCGGGGGCCTCATGAAGCCAAGGAAGTTGTCCCTCGCTGAGTGTAGCGGTTGCCTCAAACCACAAGGTTTCCTTCTGCGGGACATTCGAGTCCTGTTGCATGGCTCCAGGACATACCATGCGGAAGGACTGAAGAGCAGGGTTCGAAGGATGGATCCCTATACAGCGTGACTCGCATTCCCATTGGCCATTAGCGACAAGATATGTTTGATCTGCTGCCTCTGGGGCACGCTACCCAGGGGGCTGAGTTGAAATGGCCTCTCCAAAGGATGCGTCATAATATGCGTTTGGGTCCATGGAGACCTTGGAATGTGCTTGTTGTTCAGTGTCCCTGAGGAACTCTCCTACCTGAAGGGTTTGATACATCCCCAGTAAGAAAGCTCCCCATGTGGAGACGAGAGAGGTTTGGTTTGGTGCCTCAGAAAAGCCCTGTGTGCTGGTCTACGAAAACAGTCCTCTGAGGACGGACACATGGAAACCAAAGCTAAGGTTCAGATTAGGGCCCAGGGGCCTGTCATTACAACCTTCTGTCTCTGGGGACACTCTCTGAGAGTCTAAGTGGAGATAGTTGCTCCTCTAGTGTCAGAAAGCCCCTCTTAGTCCAGGGTGGCCTACACTATTGATGGCCTTAGGGGCCTTGGAGCTTTTCCCTAACCTGTAGGGTTGTGGTCAATGGATTGGGCACACTTGCCTTGGAGAGGGCAGGCACAATCTTTCACTGTGGCTCCAGAAGCCCTAGCCTGCAGGTTGTGTGGGTCCAGGCTGTGGGCACAGAAGTCGGAAAACACAAACTCAGCTTTTGAGTGGCGCCTAGGGTATGGGAGGCCAGATGTACCGCCCGAGAGGGAGCTCCTGGGCCTCTGAAACAAGGGCGAGTGGGAGGCGTTCCTTCAGGCTTTTGTCTCTGGATATTGTTTCCGGGATAGCCGTGTATTGGAGGGGTGGCCTCAGGGACTGTGGACGAGTATCCCTCTCTGGGGATTTGTCCCAGCTCCCAAGAGTTTGGGGTCATTTTGTGGGAAGGGTAGAGTCGTGTTGTCTGGCTCATGTGTCTCTCCAACAAAGGGATTCCAGAGCAGAGCCCCAGTTAAGGGCGTGGCGACTGGAAAACTCAAACACCAGTGAGGATTGGGTGCATAGGGGCTTGGCAAGCCCCATATGCGGGCTCTTAGTCCAGGCCCTGGCAGGCCTTTCTTTGACATGGTGCTCATGCTGAGGGTCACAGTGTGAATTTGTGCCCAATCAGCACTCAAGTTTGGGCTTGGCATGAGGGGCCATGAAGGTTTCTCCCACCCTGAAGGTGTGACTCCATGCCAAGAACAAGCTTTACAGCCATGGGGAAGGAGGAGTTCTGTTTTGTGCTTGCGATACCCAGCTGTGTGTAGAATTGATATAATGTCTAGGTACAGATATCTGAAAACCAATATTAGGAAGAGGTGATGGCATAAGACCATGGCGTGTCCGAAGTGCTGGGTCTGTGGCAAGCTGTCTCCTTGTCTGTCTGGAAAGCTGGCTGCAGGCTGTGTCAGACAGAGCATGAGTGCCCAGAGCAGCCTATCCAGTTCGGGTACCGTCGAGGCCCGAGCTGGTTGATCCTCATCTGGGTTTTCTCGAGGGCCCCACAGCAAAACGTTTTTCTTCCGTTGGGCAGACACTGGGCTGGGTTGTGGTTCTGGAGTTCCTAGTCCGGAGGGCTTGCTTGCCAGGAGTGTGAGGAAGGAAGTCTGAAAACACAAGCTAACTTGAGATTTGGGACCGAGGGCACAGCAGGCCTACTCTGCAGAGGCTGAATCGAGATCTCCTGCACTGAGGTCATGTCAACTATGAAACGTGCCTCAGGCTAGAGTTTTTTTCCAGCATGGCCTCTTTATGAAGGGTGTGGGGGCTTCATGAGGCCAGGGGTGTTTGCCTACGATGGGATTTGTGAACTACTCCAAACCTCAAGGTTTCCTTCTGCACGACAGTCGAGTGCTATTGGATGGTTCCAGGAGGCCCCATACGGAAAGACTCGAGAGCAGGTGTCTAAGCATGGATGCCTGGGAACGCCACCTCATATTCCCACTCTTTAGTCAGGACAAGGCAGGCTCAATCTGCAGGCACCTGGGTGAGCTACCTAGAGGGGAGAGTTGAAATGGACTCCTCTGAAGATGAGTCCTACTGTGGGTTGGTGGACTGGGAGACCTTGGAATGTGGAGGTGGCTCAGGGAAACTGCAGGATTCTCCAACGTGAGGTGTTTGACAGGGCTCCAACAAGAAAGCTTCCCATGTGGAGACGAGAGGAGTTCTGTTCAGTGCCTCAGGAAAGCCCCATATCCTGTTCTTCGAAACAAAGCCTCTGAGGAGTGACACCTGGAAACCAAAGCAAGAGTTGAGATTAGGGCCTAAGGGCCTGTCCGGCTCAACCTTCTATCTCTGTTGACATCTGTGTGCATGCATTCGGGGAGATAGCTACTCAGCTTGTGTCTGAATGCCCCTGTGTGTCCAGGGAGGCTCCCAGTAGTGGGATGTCCTCGGAGGCCTTGACGTTTCTCATATTCTGGAGGTGTGTGGCCAAAGCAATGGACACAGTTTTTCAGGAGAGAGAAGGCACGGTCCTGTGGTATGGCTCCAGAGGACCCAGCCTAGGTCTGTGTTTGCCAGGGCTGTGGGGACAGATGTCTGAAAAAGCAAACTTGGCTCAGCTAGGGGCCAAGGTAATGGAAGGCCTGATCTCCAGTCCGTGAGGGGAGATCCTCGGGAGTTCAAAGCAGGGCAAGTGGGAGTTAGTCGCTCAGGCTTTTGTCTCTGGGTGTTGCGTTCACAGTGGCCATTCAGCGTAGGGGTACCTTCAGGGACCGAGGAAGAGCCTTTCTCTCAGGGTTAATCCAAGCTCCCAACTGTTTGGATTCATTCTGAGGGAAGGAAAGAGTACTGTTTTCTGCCACAGGGGACCCCCCAGGAGAGGGACTCTAGAGCACAGCAGTGGGTTCCCTCAACTGGAATACACACCATCTAGTTAGTCCTGGGTACATATGGGCATGGCAAGCCACATATGCTGGCTCTGGTCCAGTCACTGAGAGGCGTTACTTGAATAAGGTACTCACACTGAGGGTCACAATGTGTGTTTGTGCCCAAGGCGGCACTCACGCATGGGCGTGGCCTCATGGGACATGCCATTTTCTCCTAAACTGAAGGTTTGATGCATTTCCAGCAGCAAGGATTCTTGCCATGGGGAAGGAGGGGTTCTGACATATGCATCAGGTTCCCCCCTGTGCAGGGATTGGAGATAAGGTCTAGGTTCCCATGACTGAAAATCCAGGTTTGGAATGGATGGTGGCATAAGGCAGTGGCTGGTCCTATGTGCTGGGTGTGCAGCCAGCTGTGTCGGTGTCTGTTGGAAGGTGTGGTCTCAGGCTATTTGCGACAGAGCATTAGTGTTTAAGGTAGCCTATGCAATTGGGTTGTTGCCGAGGGCCAAGCAGTTTGATCCTGATTTGGGGTTTCTGGGACGCACCATAGACAATGGTTTTCTCCTGGGAGGCCTGCAGAGTGCTTCCTTGTGGACCCAGAATTCCCAGGAAGGAGGGTGTGTGGGCCAGGTGTGTGAGGACGGAAGTCTGAAAACACAAGCTAGGGTGAGGATTTTAGCCAAGGGCAGAGCAGGCCCACTCTGCAGAGTCTGAATCAAAATCTCCTGCATCTGAAGTCAGGCAGAGGATCGAAAGTTGATGAGGCTGGAGTATGTGTCCATGATGGCACCTTCATGAAGTGGGGGCCACATGAGGCCAAGGAAGTTTTCCCACGCTTAGTTTGGAGGATGCCCCAAACCACAAGTTTTCCTTCTGCGGGACATTCGAGTCCTGCTTTATGGCTCCAGGACATACCATACGGAAGGACTGGAGAGCAGGGTTCGAAGGATGGATACCTGTCCAGCATGCCTCGCATTCCCATTGGCCATTTGCCACAAGATATGTTTGACCTGCTGCCTCTGGGGCACGCTACCCAGGGGGCTGAGTTGAAATGGCCTCCCCTGAGGATGCGACATAATGTGCGTTTGGGACCATGGAGACCTTGGTATGTGCTGGTTGTTCAGTGGCCCTGCGGAACTGTCCTACCTGAAGTGTTTGATACATCCCCAGTAAGAAAGCTCCCCATGTGGAGACGAGAGAGGTTTGGTTTGGTGCCTCAGAAAAGCCCCGTGTGCTGGTCTACGAAAACAGTCCTCTGAGGACGGACACATGGAAACCAAAGCTAAGGTTCAGATTAGCGACTGGGGGCCTGTCCATTTCAACCTTCTTTCTCTGGGGACACTGTCTGAGAGTCTAAGTGGAGATAGTTGCTCCGCTGGTGTCAGAGAGCCCCTCTTAATCCAGGGTGGTTTACACTATTGATGGCCTCAGGGGCCTTGGAGCTTTTCCCTAACCTGTAGGGTTGTGGTCAATGGATTGGGCACACTTGCCTTGGAGAGGGCAGGCACAATCTTTCGCTGTGGCTCCAGAGGCCCTAGCCTGGAGGTTGTGTGGGTCAAGGCTGTGTGCACAGAAGTCTGAAAACACAAACTCAGCTTATGAGTGGCGCCTAGGGTATGGCAGGCCAGATGTACAGCCCGAGAGGGAGCTCCTGGGCCTCTGAAACAAGGGCGAGTGGGAGGCGTTCCTTCAGGCTTTTGTCTCTGGATGTTGTGTCCGGGATAGCCGTGGATTGGAGGGGTGGCCTCAGGGACTGTGGACGAGTATCCCTCTCTGGGGATTTGTCCCAGCTCCCAAGAGTTTGGGGTCATTTTGTGGGAAGGGTGGAGTCGTGTTGTCTGGCTCATGTGTCTCTCCAAGAAAGGTATTCCAGAGCAGAGCCCCAGGTACAGGCGGGGCGACTAGAAAACTGAAACACTGGTGAGGATTGGGTGCATAGGGGCTTGGCAAGCCCCATATGCGCCTCTTGGTCCAGGCCCTGACAGGCCTTACTTTGACATGGGGCTCATGCTGAGGTCACAGTGTGAATTTGTGCCCATCAGCACTCAAGTTTGGGCGTGGCATCAGGGACCATGAAGGTTTCTCCCACCCTGAAGGTGTGACTCCATGCCAAGAGCAAGCTTTACAGCCACGGGGAAGGAGGAGTTCTGTTTTGTGCTTCCGATACCCAGCTGTTGGAGAATTGATATAATGTCTAGGTTCAGATATCTGAAAACCAAGGTTAAAAAGAGGTGACGGCATAAGACCATGGCGTGTCCGAAGTGCTGTGTGTGCGGCCAGCTGTCTCCTTGTCTGTCTGGACGTCTGGCTTCAGGCTGTGTCAGACAGAGCATAAGTGCCCAGTGCAGCCTATCCAGTTCGGGTACCGTCGAGGCCCGAGCAGGTTGATCCTCATCTGGGTTTTCTGGAGAGAGCCCCACAGGGAAACGTTTTTCTTCCATTGGGCAGACCCTGGGCTGGGTTGTGGTTCTGGAGTTCCTAGTCCGGAGGGCTTGTTTGCCAGGATTGTGAGGAAGGAAGTCTGAAAACACAAGCTAGCGTGAGGTTTGGGACCGAGGGCACGGCAGGCCCACTCTGCAGAGGCTGAATCGAGATCTCCTGCACTGAGGTCATGTCAACTATGAGAGGTGTTTCAGGCTAGAGTTTTTGTCCAGCATGGCCTCTTCCTGAAGGGTGTGGGGGCTTCATGAGGCCAGGGAGGTTTGCCTACGATGGGATTTGTAAACTACTCCAAACCTCAAGGTTTCCTTCTGCACGACAGTCGAGTGCTATTGGATGGTTCCAGGAGGCCCCATACGGAAAGACTCGAGAGCATGTGTCTAAGCATGGATGCCTGGGAACGCCACCTCATTTTCCCACTCTTTAGTCAGGACAAGGCAGGCTCAATCTGCGGGCTCCTGGGTGAGCTACCCAGAGGGGAGAGTTGAAATGGACTCTCCTGAAGATGAGTCCTACTGTGGCTTGGTGGTCTGGGAGACCTAGGAATGTGGAGGTGGCTCAGGGACTCTGCAGGATTCTCCAACCTGAGGTGTTTGACACGGCTCCAATAAGGAAGCTTCCCATGTGGAGACAAGAGGAGTTCTTTTCAGTGCCTCAGGAAAGCCCCATATCCTGTTCTTCGAACCAAAGCCTCTGAGGAGTGACACCTGGACACCAAAGCAAGAGTTGAGATTAGGGCCTAAGGGCCTGTCCAGCTCAACCTTCTATCTCTGTTTACATCTGTGTGCATGCCTTCATGGAGGTAGCAGCTCAGCTTGTGTCCGAAGGCCCCTGTGTGTACAGGGAGGCTCCCGGTAGTGGGATGTCCTCGGGGGCCTTGAGGTTTCTCATATTCTGGAGGTGTGTGGCCAAATGAATGGACAGAGTATCCCAGGAGAGAGCAGGCACGGTCCTGTGGTATGGCTCCAGGAAACTCAGCCTAGAGGCTGTGTTTGCCAGGGCTGTGGGGACAGATGTCTGAAAAAGCAAACTTGGCTCTGGTAGGGGCCAAGGTAATGGCAGGCCTGATCTCCAGTCCGTGAGGGGAGATCCTCTGGATATCAAAGGAGGGCAAGTGGGAGGCAGTCGCTCAGGCTTTTGTCTCTGGGTGTTGCTTTCACAGTGGCCGTTCAGTGTAGGGGTTGCTTCAGGGGCCGAGGAAGAGCCTTCCTCTCGGGGGATTGTCCAAGCTCCCAAGTGTTTGGGTTCATTCAGTGGGTAGGGAAGAGTACTGTTTTCTGCCACAGGGGACCTTCCAGGAGAGGGCCTCTAGAGCACATCAGTGGGTTCCCTCAACTGGAATACACACCATCTAGTTAGTCCTGCGTGCCTATGGGCATGGCAAGCCACATATGTGGGCTCTTGGTCCAGTCACTGAGAGGTGTTACTTGAATAAGGTACTCACGCTGAGGGTCACCATGTGTGTTTGTGCCGAAGGCAGGCCTCACGCATGGGCGTGGCCTCATGGGCCATGCCATTTTCGCCTACACTGAAGGTTTGACTCACTGCAAGCAGCAAGGTTTCTTGCCATGGGGAAGGAGGGGTTCTGACTTGTGCATCAGGTTCCCCCCTGTGCAGGGATTGGAGATAAGGTCTAGGTTCCGATGACTGAAAACCGAGGTTGGGAATGGATGGTGGCCTAAGGCAGTGGCGGGTCCAATGTGCTGGGTGTGCAGCCAGCTGTGTCGGTGTCTGTTAGAAGGTCTGGTCTCAGGATATTTGCGACAGAGCATCACTGTTTAAGGTAGCCTATGCAATTGGGGTGTTGCCGAGGGCCAAGCAGTTTGATCCTCATTTGGGGTTTCTGGGCAGCACCATAGACAAAGTTTTTCTCCTGGGAGGCAGGCAGAGTACTTCATTGTGGCCCCAGATTTCCCAGTAGGGAGGGTTTGTGAGCCAGGAGTGTGAGGACGGAAGTCTAGGAACACAAGCTAAAGTGAGGATTGGAGCCAAGGGCAGAGTAGGCCCACTCTGCAGAGGCTGAATCAACATCTCCTGCATCTGAAGTCAGGCTGAGGATTAGACGTTGGCTGAGGCTGGAGTATGTGTCCATGATGGCACCTTCATGAAGCGGGGGCCTCATGAGGCCAAGGAAGTTTACCAACGCTGAGATTGGAGGTTGCCCCAAACCACAAGGTTTCCTTCTGCGGGACATTCGAGTCCTGTTGCATGGCTCCAGGACATACCATACGGAAGGACGGGAGAGCACGGTTCGAAGGATGGATCCCTGTCCAGCATGCCTCGCATTCCCATTGGCCATTAGCCACAAGATATGTTTGATCTGCTGCCTCTGGGGCACGCTACCCAGGGGGCTGAGTGAAATGGCCTCTCCTGAGGATGCGTCATAATGTGCGCTTGGGTCCATGGAGACCTTGGAATGTGCTGGTTGTTCAGTGGCCCTGCGGAACTCTCCTACCTGAAGGGTTTGATACATCCCCAGTAAGTAAGCTCCCCATGTGGAGGCGAGAGAGGATTGGTTTGGTGCCTCAGAAAAGCCTCGTGTGCTGGTCTTCGAAAACATTCCTCTGAGGACGGACACATAGAAACCAAAGCTAAGGTCCAGATTAGAGCCTGGGGGCCTGTCCATTTCAACCTTCTGTCTCTGGGGACACTGTCTGAGAGTCTAAGTGGAGATAGTTGCTCCGCTGGTGTCAGAGAGCCCCTCTTAATCCAGGGTGGTTTACACTATTGATGGCCTCAGGGGCCTTGGAGCTTTTCCCTAACCTGTAGGGTTGTGGTCAATGGATTGGGCACACTTGCCTTGGAGAGGGCAGGCACAATCTTTCGCTGTGGCTCCAGAGGCCCTAGCCTGGAGGTTGTGTGGGTCAAGGCTGTGGGCACAGAAGTCTGAAAACACAAACTCAGCTTATGAGTGGCGCCTAGGGTATGGCAGGCCGGATGTACAGCCCGAGAGGGAGCTCCTGGGCCTCTGAAACAAGGGCGAGTGGGAGGCGTTCCTTCAGGCTTTTGTCTCTGGATGTTGTGTCCGGGATAGCCGTGGATTGGAGGGGTGGCCTCAGGGACTGTGGACGAGTATCCCTCTCTGGGGATTTGTCCCAGCTCCCAAGAGTTTGGGGTCATTTTGTGGGAAGGGTGGAGTCGTGTTGTCTGGCTCATGTGTCTCTCCAAGAAAGGTATTCCAGAGCAGAGCCCCAGGTACAGGCGGGGCGACTAGAAAACTGAAACACTGGTGAGGATTGGGTCCATAGGGGCTTGGCAAGCCCCATATGCGCCTCTTGGTCCAGGCCCTGACAGGCCTTACTTTGACATGGGGCTCATGCTGAGGTCACAGTGTGAATTTGTGCCCATCAGCACTCAAGTTTGGGCGTGGCATCAGGGACCATGAAGGTTTCTCCCACCCTGAAGGTGTGACTCCATGCCAAGAGCAAGCTTTACAGCCACGGGGAAGGAGGAGTTCTGTTTTGTGCTTCCGATACCCAGCTGTTGGAGAATTGATATAATGTCTAGGTTCAGATATCTGAAAACCAAGGTTAAAAAGAGGTGACGGCATAAGACCATGGCGTGTCCGAAGTGCTGTGTGTGCGGCCAGCTGTCTCCTTGTCTGTCTGGACGTCTGGCTTCAGGCTGTGTCAGACAGAGCATAAGTGCCCAGTGCAGCCTATCCAGTTCGGGTACCGTCGAGGCCCGAGCAGGTTGATCCTCATCTGGGTTTTCTGGAGAGAGCCCCACAGGGAAACGTTTTTCTTCCATTGGGCAGACCCTGGGCTGGGTTGTGGTTCTGGAGTTCCTAGTCCGGAGGGCTTGTTTGCCAGGATTGTGAGGAAGGAAGTCTGAAAACACAAGCTAGCGTGAGGTTTGGGACCGAGGGCACGGCAGGCCCACTCTGCAGAGGCTGAATCGAGATCTCCTGCACTGAGGTCATGTCAACTATGAGAGGTGTTTCAGGCTAGAGTTTTTGTCCAGCATGGCCTCTTCCTGAAGGGTGTGGGGGCTTCATGAGGCCAGGGAGGTTTGCCTACGATGGGATTTGTAAACTACTCCAAACCTCAAGGTTTCCTTCTGCACGACAGTCGAGTGCTATTGGATGGTTCCAGGAGGCCCCATACGGAAAGACTCGAGAGCATGTGTCTAAGCATGGATGCCTGGGAACGCCACCTCATTTTCCCACTCTTTAGTCAGGACAAGGCAGGCTCAATCTGCGGGCTCCTGGGTGAGCTACCCAGAGGGGAGAGTTGAAATGGACTCTCCTGAAGATGAGTCCTACTGTGGCTTGGTGGTCTGGGAGACCTAGGAATGTGGAGGTGGCTCAGGGACTCTGCAGGATTCTCCAACCTGAGGTGTTTGACACGGCTCCAATAAGGAAGCTTCCCATGTGGAGATGAGAGGAGTTCTTTTCAGTGCCTCAGGAAAGCCCCATATCCTGTTCTTCGAACCAAAGCCTCTGAGGAGTGACACCTGGACACCAAAGCAAGAGTTGAGATTAGGGCCTAAGGGCCTGTCCAGCTCAACCTTCTATCTCTGTTTACATCTGTGTGCATGCCTTCATGGAGGTAGCAGCTCAGCTTGTGTCCGAAGGCCCCTGTGTGTACAGGGAGGCTCCCGGTAGTGGGATGTCCTCGGGGGCCTTGAGGTTTCTCATATTCTGGAGGTGTGTGGCCAAATGAATGGACAGAGTATCCCAGGAGAGAGCAGGCACGGTCCTGTGGTATGGCTCCAGGAAACTCAGCCTAGAGGCTGTGTTTGCCAGGGCTGTGGGGACAGATGTCTGAAAAAGCAAACTTGGCTCTGGTAGGGGCCAAGGTAATGGCAGGCCTGATCTCCAGTCCGTGAGGGGAGATCCTCTGGATATCAAAGGAGGGCAAGTGGGAGGCAGTCGCTCAGGCTTTTGTCTCTGGGTGTTGCTTTCACAGTGGCCGTTCAGTGTAGGGGTTGCTTCAGGGGCCGAGGAAGAGCCTTCCTCTCGGGGGATTGTCCAAGCTCCCAAGTGTTTGGGTTCATTCAGTGGGTAGGGAAGAGTACTGTTTTCTGCCACAGGGGACCTTCCAGGAGAGGGCCTCTAGAGCACATCAGTGGGTTCCCTCAACTGGAATACACACCATCTAGTTAGTCCTGCGTGCCTATGGGCATGGCAAGCCACATATGTGGGCTCTTGGTCCAGTCACTGAGAGGTGTTACTTGAATAAGGTACTCACGCTGAGGGTCACCATGTGTGTTTGTGCCGAAGGCAGGCCTCACGCATGGGCGTGGCCTCATGGGCCATGCCATTTTCGCCTACACTGAAGGTTTGACTCACTGCAAGCAGCAAGGTTTCTTGCCATGGGGAAGGAGGGGTTCTGACTTGTGCATCAGGTTCCCCCCTGTGCAGGGATTGGAGATAAGGTCTAGGTTCCGATGACTGAAAACCGAGGTTGGGAATGGATGGTGGCCTAAGGCAGTGGCGGGTCCAATGTGCTGGGTGTGCAGCCAGCTGTGTCGGTGTCTGTTAGAAGGTCTGGTCTCAGGATATTTGCGACAGAGCATCACTGTTTAAGGTAGCCTATGCAATTGGGGTGTTGCCGAGGGCCAAGCAGTTTGATCCTCATTTGGGGTTTCTGGGCAGCACCATAGACAAAGTTTTTCTCCTGGGAGGCAGGCAGAGTACTTCATTGTGGCCCCAGATTTCCCAGTAGGGAGGGTTTGTGAGCCAGGAGTGTGAGGACGGAAGTCTAGGAACACAAGCTAAAGTGAGGATTGGAGCCAAGGGCAGAGTAGGCCCACTCTGCAGAGGCTGAATCAACATCTCCTGCATCTGAAGTCAGGCTGAGGATTAGACGTTGGCTGAGGCTGGAGTATGTGTCCATGATGGCACCTTCATGAAGCGGGGGCCTCATGAGGCCAAGGAAGTTTACCCACGCTGAGATTGGAGGTTGCCCCAAACCACAAGGTTTCCTTCTGCGGGACATTCGAGTCCTGTTGCATGGCTCCAGGACATACCATACGGAAGGACTGGAGAGCACGGTTCGAAGGATGGATCCCTGTCCAGCATGCCTCGCATTCCCATTGGCCATTAGCCACAAGATATGTTTGATCTGCTGCCTCTGGGGCACGCTACCCAGGGGGCTGAGTGAAATGGCCTCTCCTGAGGATGCGTCATAATGTGCGCTTGGGTCCATGGAGACCTTGGAATGTGCTGGTTGTTCAGTGGCCCTGCGGAACTCTCCTACCTGAAGGGTTTGATACATCCCCAGTAAGTAAGCTCCCCATGTGGAGGCGAGAGAGGATTGGTTTGGTGCCTCAGAAAAGCCTCGTGTGCTGGTCTTCGAAAACATTCCTCTGAGGACGGACACATAGAAACCAAAGCTAAGGTCCAGATTAGAGCCTGGGGGCCTGTCCATTTCAACCTTCTGTCTCTGGGGACACTGTCTGAGAGTCTAAGTGGAGATAGTTGCTCCGCTGGTGTCAGAGAGCCCCTCTTAATCCAGGGTGGTTTACACTATTGATGGCCTCAGGGGCCTTGGAGCTTTTCCCTAACCTGTAGGGTTGTGGTCAATGGATTGGGCACACTTGCCTTGGAGAGGGCAGGCACAATCTTTCGCTGTGGCTCCAGAGGCCCTAGCCTGGAGGTTGTGTGGGTCAAGGCTGTGGGCACAGAAGTCTGAAAACACAAACTCAGCTTATGAGTGGCGCCTAGGGTATGGCAGGCCGGATGTACAGCCCGAGAGGGAGCTCCTGGGCCTCTGAAACAAGGGCGAGTGGGAGGCGTTCCTTCAGGCTTTTGTCTCTGGATGTTGTGTCCGGGATAGCCGTGGATTGGAGGGGTGGCCTCAGGGACTGTGGACGAGTATCCCTCTCTGGGGATTTGTCCCAGCTCCCAAGAGTTTGGGGTCATTTTGTGGGAAGGGTGGAGTCGTGTTGTCTGGCTCATGTGTCTCTCCAAGAAAGGTATTCCAGAGCAGAGCCCCAGGTACAGGCGGGGCGACTAGAAAACTGAAACACTGGTGAGGATTGGGTGCATAGGGGCTTGGCAAGCCCCATATGCGCCTCTTGGTCCAGGCCCTGACAGGCCTTACTTTGACATGGGGCTCATGCTGAGGTCACAGTGTGAATTTGTGCCCATCAGCACTCAAGTTTGGGCGTGGCATCAGGGACCATGAAGGTTTCTCCCACCCTGAAGGTGTGACTCCATGCCAAGAGCAAGCTTTACAGCCACGGGGAAGGAGGAGTTCTGTTTTGTGCTTCCGATACCCAGCTGTTGGAGAATTGATATAATGTCTAGGTTCAGATATCTGAAAACCAAGGTTAAAAAGAGGTGACGGCATAAGACCATGGCGTGTCCGAAGTGCTGTGTGTGCGGCCAGCTGTCTCCTTGTCTGTCTGGACGTCTGGCTTCAGGCTGTGTCAGACAGAGCATAAGTGCCCAGTGCAGCCTATCCAGTTCGGGTACCGTCGAGGCCCGAGCAGGTTGATCCTCATCTGGGTTTTCTGGAGAGAGCCCCACAGGGAAACGTTTTTCTTCCATTGGGCAGACCCTGGGCTGGGTTGTGGTTCTGGAGTTCCTAGTCCGGAGGGCTTGTTTGCCAGGATTGTGAGGAAGGAAGTCTGAAAACACAAGCTAGCGTGAGGTTTGGGACCGAGGGCACGGCAGGCCCACTCTGCAGAGGCTGAATCGAGATCTCCTGCACTGAGGTCATGTCAACTATGAGAGGTGTTTCAGGCTAGAGTTTTTGTCCAGCATGGCCTCTTCCTGAAGGGTGTGGGGGCTTCATGAGGCCAGGGAGGTTTGCCTACGATGGGATTTGTAAACTACTCCAAACCTCAAGGTTTCCTTCTGCACGACAGTCGAGTGCTATTGGATGGTTCCAGGAGGCCCCATACGGAAAGACTCGAGAGCATGTGTCTAAGCATGGATGCCTGGGAACGCCACCTCATTTTCCCACTCTTTAGTCAGGACAAGGCAGGCTCAATCTGCGGGCTCCTGGGTGAGCTACCCAGAGGGGAGAGTTGAAATGGACTCTCCTGAAGATGAGTCCTACTGTGGCTTGGTGGTCTGGGAGACCTAGGAATGTGGAGGTGGCTCAGGGACTCTGCAGGATTCTCCAACCTGAGGTGTTTGACACGGCTCCAATAAGGAAGCTTCCCATGTGGAGACGAGAGGAGTTCTTTTCAGTGCCTCAGGAAAGCCCCATATCCTGTTCTTCGAACCAAAGCCTCTGAGGAGTGACACCTGGACACCAAAGCAAGAGTTGAGATTAGGGCCTAAGGGCCTGTCCAGCTCAACCTTCTATCTCTGTTTACATCTGTGTGCATGCCTTCATGGAGGTAGCAGCTCAGCTTGTGTCCGAAGGCCCCTGTGTGTACAGGGAGGCTCCCGGTAGTGGGATGTCCTCGGGGGCCTTGAGGTTTCTCATATTCTGGAGGTGTGTGGCCAAATGAATGGACAGAGTATCCCAGGAGAGAGCAGGCACGGTCCTGTGGTATGGCTCCAGGAAACTCAGCCTAGAGGCTGTGTTTGCCAGGGCTGTGGGGACAGATGTCTGAAAAAGCAAACTTGGCTCTGGTAGGGGCCAAGGTAATGGCAGGCCTGATCTCCAGTCCGTGAGGGGAGATCCTCTGGATATCAAAGGAGGGCAAGTGGGAGGCAGTCGCTCAGGCTTTTGTCTCTGGGTGTTGCTTTCACAGTGGCCGTTCAGTGTAGGGGTTGCTTCAGGGGCCGAGGAAGAGCCTTCCTCTCGGGGGATTGTCCAAGCTCCCAAGTGTTTGGGTTCATTCAGTGGGTAGGGAAGAGTACTGTTTTCTGCCACAGGGGACCTTCCAGGAGAGGGCCTCTAGAGCACATCAGTGGGTTCCCTCAACTGGAATACACACCATCTAGTTAGTCCTGCGTGCCTATGGGCATGGCAAGCCACATATGTGGGCTCTTGGTCCAGTCACTGAGAGGTGTTACTTGAATAAGGTACTCACGCTGAGGGTCACCATGTGTGTTTGTGCCGAAGGCAGGCCTCACGCATGGGCGTGGCCTCATGGGCCATGCCATTTTCGCCTACACTGAAGGTTTGACTCACTGCAAGCAGCAAGGTTTCTTGCCATGGGGAAGGAGGGGTTCTGACTTGTGCATCAGGTTCCCCCCTGTGCAGGGATTGGAGATAAGGTCTAGGTTCCGATGACTGAAAACCGAGGTTGGGAATGGATGGTGGCCTAAGGCAGTGGCGGGTCCAATGTGCTGGGTGTGCAGCCAGCTGTGTCGGTGTCTGTTAGAAGGTCTGGTCTCAGGATATTTGCGACAGAGCATCACTGTTTAAGGTAGCCTATGCAATTGGGGTGTTGCCGAGGGCCAAGCAGTTTGATCCTCATTTGGGGTTTCTGGGCAGCACCATAGACAAAGTTTTTCTCCTGGGAGGCAGGCAGAGTACTTCATTGTGGCCCCAGATTTCCCAGTAGGGAGGGTTTGTGAGCCAGGAGTGTGAGGACGGAAGTCTAGGAACACAAGCTAAAGTGAGGATTGGAGCCAAGGGCAGAGTAGGCCCACTCTGCAGAGGCTGAATCAACATCTCCTGCATCTGAAGTCAGGCTGAGGATTAGACGTTGGCTGAGGCTGGAGTATGTGTCCATGATGGCACCTTCATGAAGCGGGGGCCTCATGAGGCCAAGGAAGTTTACCCACGCTGAGATTGGAGGTTGCCCCAAACCACAAGGTTTCCTTCTGCGGGACATTCGAGTCCTGTTGCATGGCTCCAGGACATACCATACGGAAGGACTGGAGAGCACGGTTCGAAGGATGGATCCCTGTCCAGCATGCCTCGCATTCCCATTGGCCATTAGCCACAAGATATGTTTGATCTGCTGCCTCTGGGGCACGCTACCCAGGGGGCTGAGTGAAATGGCCTCTCCTGAGGATGCGTCATAATGTGCGCTTGGGTCCATGGAGACCTTGGAATGTGCTGGTTGTTCAGTGGCCCTGCGGAACTCTCCTACCTGAAGGGTTTGATACATCCCCAGTAAGTAAGCTCCCCATGTGGAGGCGAGAGAGGATTGGTTTGGTGCCTCAGAAAAGCCTCGTGTGCTGGTCTTCGAAAACATTCCTCTGAGGACGGACACATAGAAACCAAAGCTAAGGTCCAGATTAGAGCCTGGGGGCCTGTCCATTTCAAACTTCTGTCTCTGGGGACACTGTCTGAGAGTCTAAGTGGAGATAGTTGCTCCGCTGGTGTCAGAGAGCCCCTCTTAATCCAGGGTGGTTTACACTATTGATGGCCTCAGGGGCCTTGGAGCTTTTCCCTAACCTGTAGGGTTGTGGTCAATGGATTGGGCACACTTGCCTTGGAGAGGGCAGGCACAATCTTTCGCTGTGGCTCCAGAGGCCCTAGCCTGGAGGTTGTGTGGGTCAAGGCTGTGGGCACAGAAGTCTGAAAACACAAACTCCGCTTATGAGTGGCGCCTAGGGTATGGCAGGCCGGATGTACAGCCCGAGAGGGAGCTCCTGGGCCTCTGAAACAAGGGCGAGTGGGAGGCGTTCCTTCAGGCTTTTGTCTCTGGATGTTGTGTCCGGGATAGCCGTGGATTGGAGGGGTGGCCTCAGGGACTGTGGACGAGTATCCCTCTCTGGGGATTTGTCCCAGCTCCCAAGAGTTTGGGGTCATTTTGTGGGAAGGGTGGAGTCGTGTTGTCTGGCTCATGTGTCTCTCCAAGAAAGGTATTCCAGAGCAGAGCCCCAGGTACAGGCGGGGCGACTAGAAAACTGAAACACTGGTGAGGATTGGGTGCATAGGGGCTTGGCAAGCCCCATATGCGCCTCTTGGTCCAGGCCCTGACAGGCCTTACTTTGACATGGGGCTCATGCTGAGGTCACAGTGTGAATTTGTGCCCATCAGCACTCAAGTTTGGGCGTGGCATCAGGGACCATGAAGGTTTCTCCCACCCTGAAGGTGTGACTCCATGCCAAGAGCAAGCTTTACAGCCACGGGGAAGGAGGAGTTCTGTTTTGTGCTTCCGATACCCAGCTGTTGGAGAATTGATATAATGTCTAGGTTCAGATATCTGAAAACCAAGGTTAAAAAGAGGTGACGGCATAAGACCATGGCGTGTCCGAAGTGCTGTGTGTGCGGCCAGCTGTCTCCTTGTCTGTCTGGACGTCTGGCTTCAGGCTGTGTCAGACAGAGCATAAGTGCCCAGTGCAGCCTATCCAGTTCGGGTACCGTCGAGGCCCGAGCAGGTTGATCCTCATCTGGGTTTTCTGGAGAGAGCCCCACAGGGAAACGTTTTTCTTCCATTGGGCAGACCCTGGGCTGGGTTGTGGTTCTGGAGTTCCTAGTCCGGAGGGCTTGTTTGCCAGGATTGTGAGGAAGGAAGTCTGAAAACACAAGCTAGCGTGAGGTTTGGGACCGAGGGCACGGCAGGCCCACTCTGCAGAGGCTGAATCGAGATCTCCTGCACTGAGGTCATGTCAACTATGAGAGGTGTTTCAGGCTAGAGTTTTTGTCCAGCATGGCCTCTTCCTGAAGGGTGTGGGGGCTTCATGAGGCCAGGGAGGTTTGCCTACGATGGGATTTGTAAACTACTCCAAACCTCAAGGTTTCCTTCTGCACGACAGTCGAGTGCTATTGGATGGTTCCAGGAGGCCCCATACGGAAAGACTCGAGAGCATGTGTCTAAGCATGGATGCCTGGGAACGCCACCTCATTTTCCCACTCTTTAGTCAGGACAAGGCAGGCTCAATCTGCGGGCTCCTGGGTGAGCTACCCAGAGGGGAGAGTTGAAATGGACTCTCCTGAAGATGAGTCCTACTGTGGCTTGGTGGTCTGGGAGACCTAGGAATGTGGAGGTGGCTCAGGGACTCTGCAGGATTCTCCAACCTGAGGTGTTTGACACGGCTCCAATAAGGAAGCTTCCCATGTGGAGATGAGAGGAGTTCTTTTCAGTGCCTCAGGAAAGCCCCATATCCTGTTCTTCGAACCAAAGCCTCTGAGGAGTGACACCTGGACACCAAAGCAAGAGTTGAGATTAGGGCCTAAGGGCCTGTCCAGCTCAACCTTCTATCTCTGTTTACATCTGTGTGCATGCCTTCATGGAGGTAGCAGCTCAGCTTGTGTCCGAAGGCCCCTGTGTGTACAGGGAGGCTCCCGGTAGTGGGATGTCCTCGGGGGCCTTGAGGTTTCTCATATTCTGGAGGTGTGTGGCCAAATGAATGGACAGAGTATCCCAGGAGAGAGCAGGCACGGTCCTGTGGTATGGCTCCAGGAAACTCAGCCTAGAGGCTGTGTTTGCCAGGGCTGTGGGGACAGATGTCTGAAAAAGCAAACTTGGCTCTGGTAGGGGCCAAGGTAATGGCAGGCCTGATCTCCAGTCCGTGAGGGGAGATCCTCTGGATATCAAAGGAGGGCAAGTGGGAGGCAGTCGCTCAGGCTTTTGTCTCTGGGTGTTGCTTTCACAGTGGCCGTTCAGTGTAGGGGTTGCTTCAGGGGCCGAGGAAGAGCCTTCCTCTCGGGGGATTGTCCAAGCTCCCAAGTGTTTGGGTTCATTCAGTGGGTAGGGAAGAGTACTGTTTTCTGCCACAGGGGACCTTCCAGGAGAGGGCCTCTAGAGCACATCAGTGGGTTCCCTCAACTGGAATACACACCATCTAGTTAGTCCTGCGTGCCTATGGGCATGGCAAGCCACATATGTGGGCTCTTGGTCCAGTCACTGAGAGGTGTTACTTGAATAAGGTACTCACGCTGAGGGTCACCATGTGTGTTTGTGCCGAAGGCAGGCCTCACGCATGGGCGTGGCCTCATGGGCCATGCCATTTTCGCCTACACTGAAGGTTTGACTCACTGCAAGCAGCAAGGTTTCTTGCCATGGGGAAGGAGGGGTTCTGACTTGTGCATCAGGTTCCCCCCTGTGCAGGGATTGGAGATAAGGTCTAGGTTCCGATGACTGAAAACCGAGGTTGGGAATGGATGGTGGCCTAAGGCAGTGGCGGGTCCAATGTGCTGGGTGTGCAGCCAGCTGTGTCGGTGTCTGTTAGAAGGTCTGGTCTCAGGATATTTGCGACAGAGCATCACTGTTTAAGGTAGCCTATGCAATTGGGGTGTTGCCGAGGGCCAAGCAGTTTGATCCTCATTTGGGGTTTCTGGGCAGCACCATAGACAAAGTTTTTCTCCTGGGAGGCAGGCAGAGTACTTCATTGTGGCCCCAGATTTCCCAGTAGGGAGGGTTTGTGAGCCAGGAGTGTGAGGACGGAAGTCTAGGAACACAAGCTAAAGTGAGGATTGGAGCCAAGGGCAGAGTAGGCCCACTCTGCAGAGGCTGAATCAACATCTCCTGCATCTGAAGTCAGGCTGAGGATTAGACGTTGGCTGAGGCTGGAGTATGTGTCCATGATGGCACCTTCATGAAGCGGGGGCCTCATGAGGCCAAGGAAGTTTACCCACGCTGAGATTGGAGGTTGCCCCAAACCACAAGGTTTCCTTCTGCGGGACATTCGAGTCCTGTTGCATGGCTCCAGGACATACCATACGGAAGGACTGGAGAGCACGGTTCGAAGGATGGATCCCTGTCCAGCATGCCTCGCATTCCCATTGGCCATTAGCCACAAGATATGTTTGATCTGCTGCCTCTGGGGCACGCTACCCAGGGGGCTGAGTGAAATGGCCTCTCCTGAGGATGCGTCATAATGTGCGCTTGGGTCCATGGAGACCTTGGAATGTGCTGGTTGTTCAGTGGCCCTGCGGAACTCTCCTACCTGAAGGGTTTGATACATCCCCAGTAAGTAAGCTCCCCATGTGGAGGCGAGAGAGGATTGGTTTGGTGCCTCAGAAAAGCCTCGTGTGCTGGTCTTCGAAAACATTCCTCTGAGGACGGACACATAGAAACCAAAGCTAAGGTCCAGATTAGAGCCTGGGGGCCTGTCCATTTCAAACTTCTGTCTCTGGGGACACTGTCTGAGAGTCTAAGTGGAGATAGTTGCTCCGCTGGTGTCAGAGAGCCCCTCTTAATCCAGGGTGGTTTACACTATTGATGGCCTCAGGGGCCTTGGAGCTTTTCCCTAACCTGTAGGGTTGTGGTCAATGGATTGGGCACACTTGCCTTGGAGAGGGCAGGCACAATCTTTCGCTGTGGCTCCAGAGGCCCTAGCCTGGAGGTTGTGTGGGTCAAGGCTGTGGGCACAGAAGTCTGAAAACACAAACTCCGCTTATGAGTGGCGCCTAGGGTATGGCAGGCCGGATGTACAGCCCGAGAGGGAGCTCCTGGGCCTCTGAAACAAGGGCGAGTGGGAGGCGTTCCTTCAGGCTTTTGTCTCTGGATGTTGTGTCCGGGATAGCCGTGGATTGGAGGGGTGGCCTCAGGGACTGTGGACGAGTATCCCTCTCTGGGGATTTGTCCCAGCTCCCAAGAGTTTGGGGTCATTTTGTGGGAAGGGTGGAGTCGTGTTGTCTGGCTCATGTGTCTCTCCAAGAAAGGTATTCCAGAGCAGAGCCCCAGGTACAGGCGGGGCGACTAGAAAACTGAAACACTGGTGAGGATTGGGTGCATAGGGGCTTGGCAAGCCCCATATGCGCCTCTTGGTCCAGGCCCTGACAGGCCTTACTTTGACATGGGGCTCATGCTGAGGTCACAGTGTGAATTTGTGCCCATCAGCACTCAAGTTTGGGCGTGGCATCAGGGACCATGAAGGTTTCTCCCACCCTGAAGGTGTGACTCCATGCCAAGAGCAAGCTTTACAGCCACGGGGAAGGAGGAGTTCTGTTTTGTGCTTCCGATACCCAGCTGTTGGAGAATTGATATAATGTCTAGGTTCAGATATCTGAAAACCAAGGTTAAAAAGAGGTGACGGCATAAGACCATGCCGTGTCCGAAGTGCTGTGTGTGCGGCCAGCTGTCTCCTTGTCTGTCTGGACGTCTGGCTTCAGGCTGTGTCAGACAGAGCATAAGTGCCCAGTGCAGCCTATCCAGTTCGGGTACCGTCGAGGCCCGAGCAGGTTGATCCTCATCTGGGTTTTCTGGAGAGAGCCCCACAGGGAAACGTTTTTCTTCCATTGGGCAGACCCTGGGCTGGGTTGTGGTTCTGGAGTTCCTAGTCCGGAGGGCTTGTTTGCCAGGATTGTGAGGAAGGAAGTCTGAAAACACAAGCTAGCGTGAGGTTTGGGACCGAGGGCACGGCAGGCCCACTCTGCAGAGGCTGAATCGAGATCTCCTGCACTGAGGTCATGTCAACTATGAGAGGTGTTTCAGGCTAGAGTTTTTGTCCAGCATGGCCTCTTCCTGAAGGGTGTGGGGGCTTCATGAGGCCAGGGAGGTTTGCCTACGATGGGATTTGTAAACTACTCCAAACCTCAAGGTTTCCTTCTGCACGACAGTCGAGTGCTATTGGATGGTTCCAGGAGGCCCCATACGGAAAGACTCGAGAGCATGTGTCTAAGCATGGATGCCTGGGAACGCCACCTCATTTTCCCACTCTTTAGTCAGGACAAGGCAGGCTCAATCTGCGGGCTCCTGGGTGAGCTACCCAGAGGGGAGAGTTGAAATGGACTCTCCTGAAGATGAGTCCTACTGTGGCTTGGTGGTCTGGGAGACCTAGGAATGTGGAGGTGGCTCAGGGACTCTGCAGGATTCTCCAACCTGAGGTGTTTGACACGGCTCCAATAAGGAAGCTTCCCATGTGGAGACGAGAGGAGTTCTTTTCAGTGCCTCAGGAAAGCCCCATATCCTGTTCTTCGAACCAAAGCCTCTGAGGAGTGACACCTGGACACCAAAGCAAGAGTTGAGATTAGGGCCTAAGGGCCTGTCCAGCTCAACCTTCTATCTCTGTTTACATCTGTGTGCATGCCTTCATGGAGGTAGCAGCTCAGCTTGTGTCCGAAGGCCCCTGTGTGTACAGGGAGGCTCCCGGTAGTGGGATGTCCTCGGGGGCCTTGAGGTTTCTCATATTCTGGAGGTGTGTGGCCAAATGAATGGACAGAGTATCCCAGGAGAGAGCAGGCACGGTCCTGTGGTATGGCTCCAGGAAACTCAGCCTAGAGGCTGTGTTTGCCAGGGCTGTGGGGACAGATGTCTGAAAAAGCAAACTTGGCTCTGGTAGGGGCCAAGGTAATGGCAGGCCTGATCTCCAGTCCGTGAGGGGAGATCCTCTGGATATCAAAGGAGGGCAAGTGGGAGGCAGTCGCTCAGGCTTTTGTCTCTGGGTGTTGCTTTCACAGTGGCCGTTCAGTGTAGGGGTTGCTTCAGGGGCCGAGGAAGAGCCTTCCTCTCGGGGGATTGTCCAAGCTCCCAAGTGTTTGGGTTCATTCAGTGGGTAGGGAAGAGTACTGTTTTCTGCCACAGGGGACCTTCCAGGAGAGGGCCTCTAGAGCACATCAGTGGGTTCCCTCAACTGGAATACACACCATCTAGTTAGTCCTGCGTGCCTATGGGCATGGCAAGCCACATATGTGGGCTCTTGGTCCAGTCACTGAGAGGTGTTACTTGAATAAGGTACTCACGCTGAGGGTCACCATGTGTGTTTGTGCCGAAGGCAGGCCTCACGCATGGGCGTGGCCTCATGGGCCATGCCATTTTCGCCTACACTGAAGGTTTGACTCACTGCAAGCAGCAAGGTTTCTTGCCATGGGGAAGGAGGGGTTCTGACTTGTGCATCAGGTTCCCCCCTGTGCAGGGATTGGAGATAAGGTCTAGGTTCCGATGACTGAAAACCGAGGTTGGGAATGGATGGTGGCCTAAGGCAGTGGCGGGTCCAATGTGCTGGGTGTGCAGCCAGCTGTGTCGGTGTCTGTTAGAAGGTCTGGTCTCAGGATATTTGCGACAGAGCATCACTGTTTAAGGTAGCCTATGCAATTGGGGTGTTGCCGAGGGCCAAGCAGTTTGATCCTCATTTGGGGTTTCTGGGCAGCACCATAGACAAAGTTTTTCTCCTGGGAGGCAGGCAGAGTACTTCATTGTGGCCCCAGATTTCCCAGTAGGGAGGGTTTGTGAGCCAGGAGTGTGAGGACGGAAGTCTAGGAACACAAGCTAAAGTGAGGATTGGAGCCAAGGGCAGAGTAGGCCCACTCTGCAGAGGCTGAATCAACATCTCCTGCATCTGAAGTCAGGCTGAGGATTAGACGTTGGCTGAGGCTGGAGTATGTGTCCATGATGGCACCTTCATGAAGCGGGGGCCTCATGAGGCCAAGGAAGTTTACCCACGCTGAGATTGGAGGTTGCCCCAAACCACAAGGTTTCCTTCTGCGGGACATTCGAGTCCTGTTGCATGGCTCCAGGACATACCATACGGAAGGACTGGAGAGCACGGTTCGAAGGATGGATCCCTGTCCAGCATGCCTCGCATTCCCATTGGCCATTAGCCACAAGATATGTTTGATCTGCTGCCTCTGGGGCACGCTACCCAGGGGGCTGAGTGAAATGGCCTCTCCTGAGGATGCGTCATAATGTGCGCTTGGGTCCATGGAGACCTTGGAATGTGCTGGTTGTTCAGTGGCCCTGCGGAACTCTCCTACCTGAAGGGTTTGATACATCCCCAGTAAGTAAGCTCCCCATGTGGAGGCGAGAGAGGATTGGTTTGGTGCCTCAGAAAAGCCTCGTGTGCTGGTCTTCGAAAACATTCCTCTGAGGACGGACACATAGAAACCAAAGCTAAGGTCCAGATTAGAGCCTGGGGGCCTGTCCATTTCAACCTTCTGTCTCTGGGGACACTGTCTGAGAGTCTAAGTGGAGATAGTTGCTCCGCTGGTGTCAGAGAGCCCCTCTTAATCCAGGGTGGTTTACACTATTGATGGCCTCAGGGGCCTTGGAGCTTTTCCCTAACCTGTAGGGTTGTGGTCAATGGATTGGGCACACTTGCCTTGGAGAGGGCAGGCACAATCTTTCGCTGTGGCTCCAGAGGCCCTAGCCTGGAGGTTGTGTGGGTCAAGGCTGTGGGCACAGAAGTCTGAAAACACAAACTCAGCTTATGAGTGGCGCCTAGGGTATGGCAGGCCGGATGTACAGCCCGAGAGGGAGCTCCTGGGCCTCTGAAACAAGGGCGAGTGGGAGGCGTTCCTTCAGGCTTTTGTCTCTGGATGTTGTGTCCGGGATAGCCGTGGATTGGAGGGGTGGCCTCAGGGACTGTGGACGAGTATCCCTCTCTGGGGATTTGTCCCAGCTCCCAAGAGTTTGGGGTCATTTTGTGGGAAGGGTGGAGTCGTGTTGTCTGGCTCATGTGTCTCTCCAAGAAAGGTATTCCAGAGCAGAGCCCCAGGTACAGGCGGGGCGACTAGAAAACTGAAACACTGGTGAGGATTGGGTCCATAGGGGCTTGGCAAGCCCCATATGCGCCTCTTGGTCCAGGCCCTGACAGGCCTTACTTTGACATGGGGCTCATGCTGAGGTCACAGTGTGAATTTGTGCCCATCAGCACTCAAGTTTGGGCGTGGCATCAGGGACCATGAAGGTTTCTCCCACCCTGAAGGTGTGACTCCATGCCAAGAGCAAGCTTTACAGCCACGGGGAAGGAGGAGTTCTGTTTTGTGCTTCCGATACCCAGCTGTTGGAGAATTGATATAATGTCTAGGTTCAGATATCTGAAAACCAAGGTTAAAAAGAGGTGACGGCATAAGACCATGGCGTGTCCGAAGTGCTGTGTGTGCGGCCAGCTGTCTCCTTGTCTGTCTGGACGTCTGGCTTCAGGCTGTGTCAGACAGAGCATAAGTGCCCAGTGCAGCCTATCCAGTTCGGGTACCGTCGAGGCCCGAGCAGGTTGATCCTCATCTGGGTTTTCTGGAGAGAGCCCCACAGGGAAACGTTTTTCTTCCATTGGGCAGACCCTGGGCTGGGTTGTGGTTCTGGAGTTCCTAGTCCGGAGGGCTTGTTTGCCAGGATTGTGAGGAAGGAAGTCTGAAAACACAAGCTAGCGTGAGGTTTGGGACCGAGGGCACGGCAGGCCCACTCTGCAGAGGCTGAATCGAGATCTCCTGCACTGAGGTCATTTCAACTCTGAGACGTGCCTCAGGCTAGAGTTTTTGTCCAGCATGGCCTCTTCCTGAATGGTGTGGGGGCCTCATGAGGCCAGGAAGGTTTGCCTACGATGGGATTTGTGAACTACTCCAAACCTCAAGGTTTCCTTCTGCACGAAAGTCGAGTGCTATTGGATGGTTCCAGGAGGCCCCATACGGAAAGACTCGAGAGCAGGTGTCTAAGCATGGATGCCTGGGAACGCCACCTCATATTCCCACTCTTTAGTCAGGACAAGGCAGGCTCAATCTGCGGGCTCCTGGGTGAGCTACCCAGAGGGGAGAGTTGAAATGGACTCTCCTGAAGATGAGTCCTACTGTGGCTTGGTGGTCTGGGAGACCTAGGAATGTGGAGGTGGCTCAGGGACTCTGCAGGATTCTCCAACCTGAGGTGTTTGACACGGCTCCAATAAGGAAGCTTCCCATGTGGAGACGAGAGGAGTTCTTTTCAGTGCCTCAGGAAAGCCCCATATCCTGTTCTTCGAACCAAAGCCTCTGAGGAGTGACACCTGGACACCAAAGCAAGAGTTGAGATTAGGGCCTAAGGGCCTGTCCAGCTCAACCTTCTATCTCTGTTTACATCTGTGTGCATGCCTTCATGGAGGTAGCAGCTCAGCTTGTGTCCGAAGGCCCCTGTGTGTACAGGGAGGCTCCCGGTAGTGGGATGTCCTCGGGGGCCTTGAGGTTTCTCATATTCTGGAGGTGTGTGGCCAAATGAATGGACAGAGTATCCCAGGAGAGAGCAGGCACGGTCCTGTGGTATGGCTCCAGGAAACTCAGCCTAGAGGCTGTGTTTGCCAGGGCTGTGGGGACAGATGTCTGAAAAAGCAAACTTGGCTCTGGTAGGGGCCAAGGTAATGGCAGGCCTGATCTCCAGTCCGTGAGGGGAGATCCTCTGGATATCAAAGGAGGGCAAGTGGGAGGCAGTCGCTCAGGCTTTTGTCTCTGGGTGTTGCTTTCACAGTGGCCGTTCAGTGTAGGGGTTGCTTCAGGGGCCGAGGAAGAGCCTTCCTCTCGGGGGATTGTCCAAGCTCCCAAGTGTTTGGGTTCATTCAGTGGGTAGGGAAGAGTACTGTTTTCTGCCACAGGGGACCTTCCAGGAGAGGGCCTCTAGAGCACATCAGTGGGTTCCCTCAACTGGAATACACACCATCTAGTTAGTCCTGCGTGCCTATGGGCATGGCAAGCCACATATGTGGGCTCTTGGTCCAGTCACTGAGAGGTGTTACTTGAATAAGGTACTCACGCTGAGGGTCACCATGTGTGTTTGTGCCGAAGGCAGGCCTCACGCATGGGCGTGGCCTCATGGGCCATGCCATTTTCGCCTACACTGAAGGTTTGACTCACTGCAAGCAGCAAGGTTTCTTGCCATGGGGAAGGAGGGGTTCTGACTTGTGCATCAGGTTCCCCCCTGTGCAGGGATTGGAGATAAGGTCTAGGTTCCGATGACTGAAAACCGAGGTTGGGAATGGATGGTGGCCTAAGGCAGTGGCGGGTCCAATGTGCTGGGTGTGCAGCCAGCTGTGTCGGTGTCTGTTAGAAGGTCTGGTCTCAGGATATTTGCGACAGAGCATCACTGTTTAAGGTAGCCTATGCAATTGGGGTGTTGCCGAGGGCCAAGCAGTTTGATCCTCATTTGGGGTTTCTGGGCAGCACCATAGACAAAGTTTTTCTCCTGGGAGGCAGGCAGAGTACTTCATTGTGGCCCCAGATTTCCCAGTAGGGTGGGTTTGTGAGCCAGGAGTGTGAGGACGGAAGTCTAGGAACACAAGCTAAAGTGAGGATTGGAGCCAAGGGCAGAGTAGGCCCACTCTGCAGAGGCTGAATCAACATCTCCTGCATCTGAAGTCAGGCTGAGGATTAGACGTTGGCTGAGGCTGGAGTATGTGTCCATGATGGCACCTTCATGAAGCGGGGGCCTCATGAGGCCAAGGAAGTTTACCCACGCTGAGATTGGAGGTTGCCCCAAACCACCAGGTTTCCTTCTGCGGGACATTCGAGTCCTGTTGCATGGCTCCAGGACATACCATACGGAAGGACTGGAGAGCACGGTTCGAAGGATGGATCCCTGTCCAGCATGCCTCGCATTCCCATTGGCCATTAGCCACAAGATATGTTTGATCTGCTGCCTCTGGGGCACGCTACCCAGGGGGCTGAGTGAAATGGCCTCTCCTGAGGATGCGTCATAATGTGCGCTTGGGTCCATGGAGACCTTGGAATGTGCTGGTTGTTCAGTGGCCCTGCGGAACTCTCCTACCTGAAGGGTTTGATACATCCCCAGTAAGTAAGCTCCCCATGTGGAGGCCAGAGAGGATTGGTTTGGTGCCTCAGAAAAGCCTCGTGTGCTGGTCTTCGAAAACATTCCTCTGAGGACGGACACATAGAAACCAAAGCTAAGGTCCAGATTAGAGCCTGGGGGCCTGTCCATTTCAACCTTCTGTCTCTGGGGACACTGTCTGAGAGTCTAAGTGGAGATAGTTGCTCCGCTGGTGTCAGAGAGCCCCTCTTAATCCAGGGTGGTTTACACTATTGATGGCCTCAGGGGCCTTGGAGCTTTTCCCTAACCTGTAGGGTTGTGGTCAATGGATTGGGCACACTTGCCTTGGAGAGGGCAGGCACAATCTTTCGCTGTGGCTCCAGAGGCCCTAGCCTGGAGGTTGTGTGGGTCAAGGCTGTGGGCACAGAAGTCTGAAAACACAAACTCAGCTTATGAGTGGCGCCTAGGGTATGGCAGGCCGGATGTACAGCCCGAGAGGGAGCTCCTGGGCCTCTGAAACAAGGGCGAGTGGGAGGCGTTCCTTCAGGCTTTTGTCTCTGGATGTTGTGTCCGGGATAGCCGTGGATTGGAGGGGTGGCCTCAGGGACTGTGGACGAGTATCCCTCTCTGGGGATTTGTCCCAGCTCCCAAGAGTTTGGGGTCATTTTGTGGGAAGGGTGGAGTCGTGTTGTCTGGCTCATGTGTCTCTCCAAGAAAGGTATTCCAGAGCAGAGCCCCAGGTACAGGCGGGGCGACTAGAAAACTGAAACACTGGTGAGGATTGGGTCCATAGGGGCTTGGCAAGCCCCATATGCGCCTCTTGGTCCAGGCCCTGACAGGCCTTACTTTGACATGGGGCTCATGCTGAGGTCACAGTGTGAATTTGTGCCCATCAGCACTCAAGTTTGGGCGTGGCATCAGGGACCATGAAGGTTTCTCCCACCCTGAAGGTGTGACTCCATGCCAAGAGCAAGCTTTACAGCCACGGGGAAGGAGGAGTTCTGTTTTGTGCTTCCGATACCCAGCTGTTGGAGAATTGATATAATGTCTAGGTTCAGATATCTGAAAACCAAGGTTAAAAAGAGGTGACGGCATAAGACCATGGCGTGTCCGAAGTGCTGTGTGTGCGGCCAGCTGTCTCCTTGTCTGTCTGGACGTCTGGCTTCAGGCTGTGTCAGACAGAGCATAAGTGCCCAGTGCAGCCTATCCAGTTCGGGTACCGTCGAGGCCCGAGCAGGTTGATCCTCATCTGGGTTTTCTGGAGAGAGCCCCACAGGGAAACGTTTTTCTTCCATTGGGCAGACCCTGGGCTGGGTTGTGGTTCTGGAGTTCCTAGTCCGGAGGGCTTGTTTGCCAGGATTGTGAGGAAGGAAGTCTGAAAACACAAGCTAGCGTGAGGTTTGGGACCGAGGGCACGGCAGGCCCACTCTGCAGAGGCTGAATCGAGATCTCCTGCACTGAGGTCATGTCAACTATGAGAGGTGTTTCAGGCTAGAGTTTTTGTCCAGCATGGCCTCTTCCTGAAGGGTGTGGGGGCTTCATGAGGCCAGGGAGGTTTGCCTACGATGGGATTTGTAAACTACTCCAAACCTCAAGGTTTCCTTCTGCACGACAGTCGAGTGCTATTGGATGGTTCCAGGAGGCCCCATACGGAAAGACTCGAGAGCATGTGTCTAAGCATGGATGCCTGGGAACGCCACCTCATTTTCCCACTCTTTAGTCAGGACAAGGCAGGCTCAATCTGCGGGCTCCTGGGTGAGCTACCCAGAGGGGAGAGTTGAAATGGACTCTCCTGAAGATGAGTCCTACTGTGGCTTGGTGGTCTGGGAGACCTAGGAATGTGGAGGTGGCTCAGGGACTCTGCAGGATTCTCCAACCTGAGGTGTTTGACACGGCTCCAATAAGGAAGCTTTCCATGTGGAGACGAGAGGAGTTCTTTTCAGTGCCTCAGGAAAGCCCCATATCCTGTTCTTCGAACCAAAGCCTCTGAGGAGTGACACCTGGACACCAAAGCAAGAGTTGAGATTAGGGCCTAAGGGCCTGTCCAGCTCAACCTTCTATCTCTGTTTACATCTGTGTGCATGCCTTCATGGAGGTAGCAGCTCAGCTTGTGTCCGAAGGCCCCTGTGTGTACAGGGAGGCTCCCGGTAGTGGGATGTCCTCGGGGGCCTTGAGGTTTCTCATATTCTGGAGGTGTGTGGCCAAATGAATGGACAGAGTATCCCAGGAGAGAGCAGGCACGGTCCTGTGGTATGGCTCCAGGAAACTCAGCCTAGAGGCTGTGTTTGCCAGGGCTGTGGGGACAGATGTCTGAAAAAGCAAACTTGGCTCTGGTAGGGGCCAAGGTAATGGCAGGCCTGATCTCCAGTCCGTGAGGGGAGATCCTCTGGATATCAAAGGAGGGCAAGTGGGAGGCAGTCGCTCAGGCTTTTGTCTCTGGGTGTTGCTTTCACAGTGGCCGTTCAGTGTAGGGGTTGCTTCAGGGGCCGAGGAAGAGCCTTCCTCTCGGGGGATTGTCCAAGCTCCCAAGTGTTTGGGTTCATTCAGTGGGTAGGGAAGAGTACTGTTTTCTGCCACAGGGGACCTTCCAGGAGAGGGCCTCTAGAGCACATCAGTGGGTTCCCTCAACTGGAATACACACCATCTAGTTAGTCCTGCGTGCCTATGGGCATGGCAAGCCACATATGTGGGCTCTTGGTCCAGTCACTGAGAGGTGTTACTTGAATAAGGTACTCACGCTGAGGGTCACCATGTGTGTTTGTGCCGAAGGCAGGCCTCACGCATGGGCGTGGCCTCATGGGCCATGCCATTTTCGCCTACACTGAAGGTTTGACTCACTGCAAGCAGCAAGGTTTCTTGCCATGGGGAAGGAGGGGTTCTGACTTGTGCATCAGGTTCCCCCCTGTGCAGGGATTGGAGATAAGGTCTAGGTTCCGATGACTGAAAACCGAGGTTGGGAATGGATGGTGGCCTAAGGCAGTGGCGGGTCCAATGTGCTGGGTGTGCAGCCAGCTGTGTCGGTGTCTGTTAGAAGGTCTGGTCTCAGGATATTTGCGACAGAGCATCACTGTTTAAGGTAGCCTATGCAATTGGGGTGTTGCCGAGGGCCAAGCAGTTTGATCCTCATTTGGGGTTTCTGGGCAGCACCATAGACAAAGTTTTTCTCCTGGGAGGCAGGCAGAGTACTTCATTGTGGCCCCAGATTTCCCAGTAGGGTGGGTTTGTGAGCCAGGAGTGTGAGGACGGAAGTCTAGGAACACAAGCTAAAGTGAGGATTGGAGCCAAGGGCAGAGTAGGCCCACTCTGCAGAGGCTGAATCAACATCTCCTGCATCTGAAGTCAGGCTGAGGATTAGACGTTGGCTGAGGCTGGAGTATGTGTCCATGATGGCACCTTCATGAAGCGGGGGCCTCATGAGGCCAAGGAAGTTTACCCACGCTGAGATTGGAGGTTGCCCCAAACCACCAGGTTTCCTTCTGCGGGACATTCGAGTCCTGTTGCATGGCTCCAGGACATACCATACGGAAGGACTGGAGAGCACGGTTCGAAGGATGGATCCCTGTCCAGCATGCCTCGCATTCCCATTGGCCATTAGCCACAAGATATGTTTGATCTGCTGCCTCTGGGGCACGCTACCCAGGGGGCTGAGTGAAATGGCCTCTCCTGAGGATGCGTCATAATGTGCGCTTGGGTCCATGGAGACCTTGGAATGTGCTGGTTGTTCAGTGGCCCTGCGGAACTCTCCTACCTGAAGGGTTTGATACATCCCCAGTAAGTAAGCTCCCCATGTGGAGGCGAGAGAGGATTGGTTTGGTGCCTCAGAAAAGCCTCGTGTGCTGGTCTTCGAAAACATTCCTCTGAGGACGGACACATAGAAACCAAAGCTAAGGTCCAGATTAGAGCCTGGGGGCCTGTCCATTTCAACCTTCTGTCTCTGGGGACACTGTCTGAGAGTCTAAGTGGAGATAGTTGCTCCGCTGTTGTAAGAGAGCCCCTCTTAATCCAGGGTGGTTTACACTATTGATGGCCTCAGGGGCCTTGGAGCTTTTCCCTAACCTGTAGGGTTGTGGTCAATGGATTGGGCACACTTGCCTTGGAGAGGGCAGGCACAATCTTTCGCTGTGGCTCCAGAGGCCCTAGCCTGGAGGTTGTGTGGGTCAAGGCTGTGGGCACAGAAGTCTGAAAACACAAACTCAGCTTATGAGTGGCGCCTAGGGTATGGCAGGCCGGATGTACAGCCCGAGAGGGAGCTCCTGGGCCTCTGAAACAAGGGCGAGTGGGAGGCGTTCCTTCAGGCTTTTGTCTCTGGATGTTGTGTCCGGGATAGCCGTGGATTGGAGGGGTGGCCTCAGGGACTGTGGACGAGTATCCCTCTCTGGGGATTTGTCCCAGCTCCCAAGAGTTTGGGGTCATTTTGTGGGAAGGGTGGAGTCGTGTTGTCTGGCTCATGTGTCTCTCCAAGAAAGGTATTCCAGAGCAGAGCCCCAGGTACAGGCGGGGCGACTAGAAAACTGAAACACTGGTGAGGATTGGGTGCATAGGGGCTTGGCAAGCCCCATATGCGCCTCTTGGTCCAGGCCCTGACAGGCCTTACTTTGACATGGGGCTCATGCTGAGGTCACAGTGTGAATTTGTGCCCATCAGCACTCAAGTTTGGGCGTGGCATCAGGGACCATGAAGGTTTCTCCCACCCTGAAGGTGTGACTCCATGCCAAGAGCAAGCTTTACAGCCACGGGGAAGGAGGAGTTCTGTTTTGTGCTTCCGATACCCAGCTGTTGGAGAATTGATATAATGTCTAGGTTCAGATATCTGAAAACCAAGGTTAAAAAGAGGTGACGGCATAAGACCATGCCGTGTCCGAAGTGCTGTGTGTGCGGCCAGCTGTCTCCTTGTCTGTCTGGACGTCTGGCTTCAGGCTGTGTCAGACAGAGCATAAGTGCCCAGTGCAGCCTATCCAGTTCGGGTACCGTCGAGGCCCGAGCAGGTTGATCCTCATCTGGGTTTTCTGGAGAGAGCCCCACAGGGAAACGTTTTTCTTCCATTGGGCAGACCCTGGGCTGGGTTGTGGTTCTGGAGTTCCTAGTCCGGAGGGCTTGTTTGCCAGGATTGTGAGGAAGGAAGTCTGAAAACACAAGCTAGCGTGAGGTTTGGGACCGAGGGCACGGCAGGCCCACTCTGCAGAGGCTGAATCGAGATCTCCTGCACTGAGGTCATGTCAACTATGAGAGGTGTTTCAGGCTAGAGTTTTTGTCCAGCATGGCCTCTTCCTGAAGGGTGTGGGGGCTTCATGAGGCCAGGGAGGTTTGCCTACGATGGGATTTGTAAACTACTCCAAACCTCAAGGTTTCCTTCTGCACGACAGTCGAGTGCTATTGGATGGTTCCAGGAGGCCCCATACGGAAAGACTCGAGAGCATGTGTCTAAGCATGGATGCCTGGGAACGCCACCTCATTTTCCCACTCTTTAGTCAGGACAAGGCAGGCTCAATCTGCGGGCTCCTGGGTGAGCTACCCAGAGGGGAGAGTTGAAATGGACTCTCCTGAAGATGAGTCCTACTGTGGCTTGGTGGTCTGGGAGACCTAGGAATGTGGAGGTGGCTCAGGGACTCTGCAGGATTCTCCAACCTGAGGTGTTTGACACGGCTCCAATAAGGAAGCTTCCCATGTGGAGACGAGAGGAGTTCTTTTCAGTGCCTCAGGAAAGCCCCATATCCTGTTCTTCGAACCAAAGCCTCTGAGGAGTGACACCTGGACACCAAAGCAAGAGTTGAGATTAGGGCCTAAGGGCCTGTCCAGCTCAACCTTCTATCTCTGTTTACATCTGTGTGCATGCCTTCATGGAGGTAGCAGCTCAGCTTGTGTCCGAAGGCCCCTGTGTGTACAGGGAGGCTCCCGGTAGTGGGATGTCCTCGGGGGCCTTGAGGTTTCTCATATTCTGGAGGTGTGTGGCCAAATGAATGGACAGAGTATCCCAGGAGAGAGCAGGCACGGTCCTGTGGTATGGCTCCAGGAAACTCAGCCTAGAGGCTGTGTTTGCCAGGGCTGTGGGGACAGATGTCTGAAAAAGCAAACTTGGCTCTGGTAGGGGCCAAGGTAATGGCAGGCCTGATCTCCAGTCCGTGAGGGGAGATCCTCTGGATATCAAAGGAGGGCAAGTGGGAGGCAGTCGCTCAGGCTTTTGTCTCTGGGTGTTGCTTTCACAGTGGCCGTTCAGTGTAGGGGTTGCTTCAGGGGCCGAGGAAGAGCCTTCCTCTCGGGGGATTGTCCAAGCTCCCAAGTGTTTGGGTTCATTCAGTGGGTAGGGAAGAGTACTGTTTTCTGCCACAGGGGACCTTCCAGGAGAGGGCCTCTAGAGCACATCAGTGGGTTCCCTCAACTGGAATACACACCATCTAGTTAGTCCTGCGTGCCTATGGGCATGGCAAGCCACATATGTGGGCTCTTGGTCCAGTCACTGAGAGGTGTTACTTGAATAAGGTACTCACGCTGAGGGTCACCATGTGTGTTTGTGCCGAAGGCAGGCCTCACGCATGGGCGTGGCCTCATGGGCCATGCCATTTTCGCCTACACTGAAGGTTTGACTCACTGCAAGCAGCAAGGTTTCTTGCCATGGGGAAGGAGGGGTTCTGACTTGTGCATCAGGTTCCCCCCTGTGCAGGGATTGGAGATAAGGTCTAGGTTCCGATGACTGAAAACCGAGGTTGGGAATGGATGGTGGCCTAAGGCAGTGGCGGGTCCAATGTGCTGGGTGTGCAGCCAGCTGTGTCGGTGTCTGTTAGAAGGTCTGGTCTCAGGATATTTGCGACAGAGCATCACTGTTTAAGGTAGCCTATGCAATTGGGGTGTTGCCGAGGGCCAAGCAGTTTGATCCTCATTTGGGGTTTCTGGGCAGCACCATAGACAAAGTTTTTCTCCTGGGAGGCAGGCAGAGTACTTCATTGTGGCCCCAGATTTCCCAGTAGGGAGGGTTTGTGAGCCAGGAGTGTGAGGACGGAAGTCTAGGAACACAAGCTAAAGTGAGGATTGGAGCCAAGGGCAGAGTAGGCCCACTCTGCAGAGGCTGAATCAACATCTCCTGCATCTGAAGTCAGGCTGAGGATTAGACGTTGGCTGAGGCTGGAGTATGTGTCCATGATGGCACCTTCATGAAGCGGGGGCCTCATGAGGCCAAGGAAGTTTACCCACGCTGAGATTGGAGGTTGCCCCAAACCACAAGGTTTCCTTCTGCGGGACATTCGAGTCCTGTTGCATGGCTCCAGGACATACCATACGGAAGGACTGGAGAGCACGGTTCGAAGGATGGATCCCTGTCCAGCATGCCTCGCATTCCCATTGGCCATTAGCCACAAGATATGTTTGATCTGCTGCCTCTGGGGCACGCTACCCAGGGGGCTGAGTGAAATGGCCTCTCCTGAGGATGCGTCATAATGTGCGCTTGGGTCCATGGAGACCTTGGAATGTGCTGGTTGTTCAGTGGCCCTGCGGAACTCTCCTACCTGAAGGGTTTGATACATCCCCAGTAAGTAAGCTCCCCATGTGGAGGCGAGAGAGGATTGGTTTGGTGCCTCAGAAAAGCCTCGTGTGCTGGTCTTCGAAAACATTCCTCTGAGGACGGACACATAGAAACCAAAGCTAAGGTCCAGATTAGAGCCTGGGGGCCTGTCCATTTCAACCTTCTGTCTCTGGGGACACTGTCTGAGAGTCTAAGTGGAGATAGTTGCTCCGCTGGTGTCAGAGAGCCCCTCTTAATCCAGGGTGGTTTACACTATTGATGGCCTCAGGGGCCTTGGAGCTTTTCCCTAACCTGTAGGGTTGTGGTCAATGGATTGGGCACACTTGCCTTGGAGAGGGCAGGCACAATCTTTCGCTGTGGCTCCAGAGGCCCTAGCCTGGAGGTTGTGTGGGTCAAGGCTGTGGGCACAGAAGTCTGAAAACACAAACTCAGCTTATGAGTGGCGCCTAGGGTATGGCAGGCCGGATGTACAGCCCGAGAGGGAGCTCCTGGGCCTCTGAAACAAGGGCGAGTGGGAGGCGTTCCTTCAGGCTTTTGTCTCTGGATGTTGTGTCCGGGATAGCCGTGGATTGGAGGGGTGGCCTCAGGGACTGTGGACGAGTATCCCTCTCTGGGGATTTGTCCCAGCTCCCAAGAGTTTGGGGTCATTTTGTGGGAAGGGTGGAGTCGTGTTGTCTGGCTCATGTGTCTCTCCAAGAAAGGTATTCCAGAGCAGAGCCCCAGGTACAGGCGGGGCGACTAGAAAACTGAAACACTGGTGAGGATTGGGTGCATAGGGGCTTGGCAAGCCCCATATGCGCCTCTTGGTCCAGGCCCTGACAGGCCTTACTTTGACATGGGGCTCATGCTGAGGTCACAGTGTGAATTTGTGCCCATCAGCACTCAAGTTTGGGCGTGGCATCAGGGACCATGAAGGTTTCTCCCACCCTGAAGGTGTGACTCCATGCCAAGAGCAAGCTTTACAGCCACGGGGAAGGAGGAGTTCTGTTTTGTGCTTCCGATACCCAGCTGTTGGAGAATTGATATAATGTCTAGGTTCAGATATCTGAAAACCAAGGTTAAAAAGAGGTGACGGCATAAGACCATGCCGTGTCCGAAGTGCTGTGTGTGCGGCCAGCTGTCTCCTTGTCTGTCTGGACGTCTGGCTTCAGGCTGTGTCAGACAGAGCATAAGTGCCCAGTGCAGCCTATCCAGTTCGGGTACCGTCGAGGCCCGAGCAGGTTGATCCTCATCTGGGTTTTCTGGAGAGAGCCCCACAGGGAAACGTTTTTCTTCCATTGGGCAGACCCTGGGCTGGGTTGTGGTTCTGGAGTTCCTAGTCCGGAGGGCTTGTTTGCCAGGATTGTGAGGAAGGAAGTCTGAAAACACAAGCTAGCGTGAGGTTTGGGACCGAGGGCACGGCAGGCCCACTCTGCAGAGGCTGAATCGAGATCTCCTGCACTGAGGTCATGTCAACTATGAGAGGTGTTTCAGGCTAGAGTTTTTGTCCAGCATGGCCTCTTCCTGAAGGGTGTGGGGGCTTCATGAGGCCAGGGAGGTTTGCCTACGATGGGATTTGTAAACTACTCCAAACCTCAAGGTTTCCTTCTGCACGACAGTCGAGTGCTATTGGATGGTTCCAGGAGGCCCCATACGGAAAGACTCGAGAGCATGTGTCTAAGCATGGATGCCTGGGAACGCCACCTCATTTTCCCACTCTTTAGTCAGGACAAGGCAGGCTCAATCTGCGGGCTCCTGGGTGAGCTACCCAGAGGGGAGAGTTGAAATGGACTCTCCTGAAGATGAGTCCTACTGTGGCTTGGTGGTCTGGGAGACCTAGGAATGTGGAGGTGGCTCAGGGACTCTGCAGGATTCTCCAACCTGAGGTGTTTGACACGGCTCCAATAAGGAAGCTTCCCATGTGGAGACGAGAGGAGTTCTTTTCAGTGCCTCAGGAAAGCCCCATATCCTGTTCTTCGAACCAAAGCCTCTGAGGAGTGACACCTGGACACCAAAGCAAGAGTTGAGATTAGGGCCTAAGGGCCTGTCCAGCTCAACCTTCTATCTCTGTTTACATCTGTGTGCATGCCTTCATGGAGGTAGCAGCTCAGCTTGTGTCCGAAGGCCCCTGTGTGTACAGGGAGGCTCCCGGTAGTGGGATGTCCTCGGGGGCCTTGAGGTTTCTCATATTCTGGAGGTGTGTGGCCAAATGAATGGACAGAGTATCCCAGGAGAGAGCAGGCACGGTCCTGTGGTATGGCTCCAGGAAACTCAGCCTAGAGGCTGTGTTTGCCAGGGCTGTGGGGACAGATGTCTGAAAAAGCAAACTTGGCTCTGGTAGGGGCCAAGGTAATGGCAGGCCTGATCTCCAGTCCGTGAGGGGAGATCCTCTGGATATCAAAGGAGGGCAAGTGGGAGGCAGTCGCTCAGGCTTTTGTCTCTGGGTGTTGCTTTCACAGTGGCCGTTCAGTGTAGGGGTTGCTTCAGGGGCCGAGGAAGAGCCTTCCTCTCGGGGGATTGTCCAAGCTCCCAAGTGTTTGGGTTCATTCAGTGGGTAGGGAAGAGTACTGTTTTCTGCCACAGGGGACCTTCCAGGAGAGGGCCTCTAGAGCACATCAGTGGGTTCCCTCAACTGGAATACACACCATCTAGTTAGTCCTGCGTGCCTATGGGCATGGCAAGCCACATATGTGGGCTCTTGGTCCAGTCACTGAGAGGTGTTACTTGAATAAGGTACTCACGCTGAGGGTCACCATGTGTGTTTGTGCCGAAGGCAGGCCTCACGCATGGGCGTGGCCTCATGGGCCATGCCATTTTCGCCTACACTGAAGGTTTGACTCACTGCAAGCAGCAAGGTTTCTTGCCATGGGGAAGGAGGGGTTCTGACTTGTGCATCAGGTTCCCCCCTGTGCAGGGATTGGAGATAAGGTCTAGGTTCCGATGACTGAAAACCGAGGTTGGGAATGGATGGTGGCCTAAGGCAGTGGCGGGTCCAATGTGCTGGGTGTGCAGCCAGCTGTGTCGGTGTCTGTTAGAAGGTCTGGTCTCAGGATATTTGCGACAGAGCATCACTGTTTAAGGTAGCCTATGCAATTGGGGTGTTGCCGAGGGCCAAGCAGTTTGATCCTCATTTGGGGTTTCTGGGCAGCACCATAGACAAAGTTTTTCTCCTGGGAGGCAGGCAGAGTACTTCATTGTGGCCCCAGATTTCCCAGTAGGGAGGGTTTGTGAGCCAGGAGTGTGAGGACGGAAGTCTAGGAACACAAGCTAAAGTGAGGATTGGAGCCAAGGGCAGAGTAGGCCCACTCTGCAGAGGCTGAATCAACATCTCCTGCATCTGAAGTCAGGCTGAGGATTAGACGTTGGCTGAGGCTGGAGTATGTGTCCATGATGGCACCTTCATGAAGCGGGGGCCTCATGAGGCCAAGGAAGTTTACCCACGCTGAGATTGGAGGTTGCCCCAAACCACCAGGTTTCCTTCTGCGGGACATTCGAGTCCTGTTGCATGGCTCCAGGACATACCATACGGAAGGACTGGAGAGCACGGTTCGAAGGATGGATCCCTGTCCAGCATGCCTCGCATTCCCATTGGCCATTAGCCACAAGATATGTTTGATCTGCTGCCTCTGGGGCACGCTACCCAGGGGGCTGAGTGAAATGGCCTCTCCTGAGGATGCGTCATAATGTGCGCTTGGGTCCATGGAGACCTTGGAATGTGCTGGTTGTTCAGTGGCCCTGCGGAACTCTCCTACCTGAAGGGTTTGATACATCCCCAGTAAGTAAGCTCCCCATGTGGAGGCGAGAGAGGATTGGTTTGGTGCCTCAGAAAAGCCTCGTGTGCTGGTCTTCGAAAACATTCCTCTGAGGACGGACACATAGAAACCAAAGCTAAGGTCCAGATTAGAGCCTGGGGGCCTGTCCATTTCAACCTTCTGTCTCTGGGGACACTGTCTGAGAGTCTAAGTGGAGATAGTTGCTCCGCTGGTGTCAGAGAGCCCCTCTTAATCCAGGGTGGTTTACACTATTGATGGCCTCAGGGGCCTTGGAGCTTTTCCCTAACCTGTAGGGTTGTGGTCAATGGATTGGGCACACTTGCCTTGGAGAGGGCAGGCACAATCTTTCGCTGTGGCTCCAGAGGCCCTAGCCTGGAGGTTGTGTGGGTCAAGGCTGTGGGCACAGAAGTCTGAAAACACAAACTCAGCTTATGAGTGGCGCCTAGGGTATGGCAGGCCGGATGTACAGCCCGAGAGGGAGCTCCTGGGCCTCTGAAACAAGGGCGAGTGGGAGGCGTTCCTTCAGGCTTTTGTCTCTGGATGTTGTGTCCGGGATAGCCGTGGATTGGAGGGGTGGCCTCAGGGACTGTGGACGAGTATCCCTCTCTGGGGATTTGTCCCAGCTCCCAAGAGTTTGGGGTCATTTTGTGGGAAGGGTGGAGTCGTGTTGTCTGGCTCATGTGTCTCTCCAAGAAAGGTATTCCAGAGCAGAGCCCCAGGTACAGGCGGGGCGACTAGAAAACTGAAACACTGGTGAGGATTGGGTCCATAGGGGCTTGGCAAGCCCCATATGCGCCTCTTGGTCCAGGCCCTGACAGGCCTTACTTTGACATGGGGCTCATGCTGAGGTCACAGTGTGAATTTGTGCCCATCAGCACTCAAGTTTGGGCGTGGCATCAGGGACCATGAAGGTTTCTCCCACCCTGAAGGTGTGACTCCATGCCAAGAGCAAGCTTTACAGCCACGGGGAAGGAGGAGTTCTGTTTTGTGCTTCCGATACCCAGCTGTTGGAGAATTGATATAATGTCTAGGTTCAGATATCTGAAAACCAAGGTTAAAAAGAGGTGACGGCATAAGACCATGGCGTGTCCGAAGTGCTGTGTGTGCGGCCAGCTGTCTCCTTGTCTGTCTGGACGTCTGGCTTCAGGCTGTGTCAGACAGAGCATAAGTGCCCAGTGCAGCCTATCCAGTTCGGGTACCGTCGAGGCCCGAGCAGGTTGATCCTCATCTGGGTTTTCTGGAGAGAGCCCCACAGGGAAACGTTTTTCTTCCATTGGGCAGACCCTGGGCTGGGTTGTGGTTCTGGAGTTCCTAGTCCGGAGGGCTTGTTTGCCAGGATTGTGAGGAAGGAAGTCTGAAAACACAAGCTAGCGTGAGGTTTGGGACCGAGGGCACGGCAGGCCCACTCTGCAGAGGCTGAATCGAGATCTCCTGCACTGAGGTCATGTCAACTATGAGAGGTGTTTCAGGCTAGAGTTTTTGTCCAGCATGGCCTCTTCCTGAAGGGTGTGGGGGCTTCATGAGGCCAGGGAGGTTTGCCTACGATGGGATTTGTAAACTACTCCAAACCTCAAGGTTTCCTTCTGCACGACAGTCGAGTGCTATTGGATGGTTCCAGGAGGCCCCATACGGAAAGACTCGAGAGCATGTGTCTAAGCATGGATGCCTGGGAACGCCACCTCATTTTCCCACTCTTTAGTCAGGACAAGGCAGGCTCAATCTGCGGGCTCCTGGGTGAGCTACCCAGAGGGGAGAGTTGAAATGGACTCTCCTGAAGATGAGTCCTACTGTGGCTTGGTGGTCTGGGAGACCTAGGAATGTGGAGGTGGCTCAGGGACTCTGCAGGATTCTCCAACCTGAGGTGTTTGACACGGCTCCAATAAGGAAGCTTCCCATGTGGAGACGAGAGGAGTTCTTTTCAGTGCCTCAGGAAAGCCCCATATCCTGTTCTTCGAACCAAAGCCTCTGAGGAGTGACACCTGGACACCAAAGCAAGAGTTGAGATTAGGGCCTAAGGGCCTGTCCAGCTCAACCTTCTATCTCTGTTTACATCTGTGTGCATGCCTTCATGGAGGTAGCAGCTCAGCTTGTGTCCGAAGGCCCCTGTGTGTACAGGGAGGCTCCCGGTAGTGGGATGTCCTCGGGGGCCTTGAGGTTTCTCATATTCTGGAGGTGTGTGGCCAAATGAATGGACAGAGTATCCCAGGAGAGAGCAGGCACGGTCCTGTGGTATGGCTCCAGGAAACTCAGCCTAGAGGCTGTGTTTGCCAGGGCTGTGGGGACAGATGTCTGAAAAAGCAAACTTGGCTCTGGTAGGGGCCAAGGTAATGGCAGGCCTGATCTCCAGTCCGTGAGGGGAGATCCTCTGGATATCAAAGGAGGGCAAGTGGGAGGCAGTCGCTCAGGCTTTTGTCTCTGGGTGTTGCTTTCACAGTGGCCGTTCAGTGTAGGGGTTGCTTCAGGGGCCGAGGAAGAGCCTTCCTCTCGGGGGATTGTCCAAGCTCCCAAGTGTTTGGGTTCATTCAGTGGGTAGGGAAGAGTACTGTTTTCTGCCACAGGGGACCTTCCAGGAGAGGGCCTCTAGAGCACATCAGTGGGTTCCCTCAACTGGAATACACACCATCTAGTTAGTCCTGCGTGCCTATGGGCATGGCAAGCCACATATGTGGGCTCTTGGTCCAGTCACTGAGAGGTGTTACTTGAATAAGGTACTCACGCTGAGGGTCACCATGTGTGTTTGTGCCGAAGGCAGGCCTCACGCATGGGCGTGGCCTCATGGGCCATGCCATTTTCGCCTACACTGAAGGTTTGACTCACTGCAAGCAGCAAGGTTTCTTGCCATGGGGAAGGAGGGGTTCTGACTTGTGCATCAGGTTCCCCCCTGTGCAGGGATTGGAGATAAGGTCTAGGTTCCGATGACTGAAAACCGAGGTTGGGAATGGATGGTGGCCTAAGGCAGTGGCGGGTCCAATGTGCTGGGTGTGCAGCCAGCTGTGTCGGTGTCTGTTAGAAGGTCTGGTCTCAGGATATTTGCGACAGAGCATCACTGTTTAAGGTAGCCTATGCAATTGGGGTGTTGCCGAGGGCCAAGCAGTTTGATCCTCATTTGGGGTTTCTGGGCAGCACCATAGACAAAGTTTTTCTCCTGGGAGGCAGGCAGAGTACTTCATTGTGGCCCCAGATTTCCCAGTAGGGAGGGTTTGTGAGCCAGGAGTGTGAGGACGGAAGTCTAGGAACACAAGCTAAAGTGAGGATTGGAGCCAAGGGCAGAGTAGGCCCACTCTGCAGAGGCTGAATCAACATCTCCTGCATCTGAAGTCAGGCTGAGGATTAGACGTTGGCTGAGGCTGGAGTATGTGTCCATGATGGCACCTTCATGAAGCGGGGGCCTCATGAGGCCAAGGAAGTTTACCCACGCTGAGATTGGAGGTTGCCCCAAACCACAAGGTTTCCTTCTGCGGGACATTCGAGTCCTGTTGCATGGCTCCAGGACATACCATACGGAAGGACTGGAGAGCACGGTTCGAAGGATGGATCCCTGTCCAGCATGCCTCGCATTCCCATTGGCCATTAGCCACAAGATATGTTTGATCTGCTGCCTCTGGGGCACGCTACCCAGGGGGCTGAGTGAAATGGCCTCTCCTGAGGATGCGTCATAATGTGCGCTTGGGTCCATGGAGACCTTGGAATGTGCTGGTTGTTCAGTGGCCCTGCGGAACTCTCCTACCTGAAGGGTTTGATACATCCCCAGTAAGTAAGCTCCCCATGTGGAGGCGAGAGAGGATTGGTTTGGTGCCTCAGAAAAGCCTCGTGTGCTGGTCTTCGAAAACATTCCTCTGAGGACGGACACATAGAAACCAAAGCTAAGGTCCAGATTAGAGCCTGGGGGCCTGTCCATTTCAACCTTCTGTCTCTGGGGACACTGTCTGAGAGTCTAAGTGGAGATAGTTGCTCCGCTGTTGTAAGAGAGCCCCTCTTAATCCAGGGTGGTTTACACTATTGATGGCCTCAGGGGCCTTGGAGCTTTTCCCTAACCTGTAGGGTTGTGGTCAATGGATTGGGCACACTTGCCTTGGAGAGGGCAGGCACAATCTTTCGCTGTGGCTCCAGAGGCCCTAGCCTGGAGGTTGTGTGGGTCAAGGCTGTGGGCACAGAAGTCTGAAAACACAAACTCAGCTTATGAGTGGCGCCTAGGGTATGGCAGGCCGGATGTACAGCCCGAGAGGGAGCTCCTGGGCCTCTGAAACAAGGGCGAGTGGGAGGCGTTCCTTCAGGCTTTTGTCTCTGGATGTTGTGTCCGGGATAGCCGTGGATTGGAGGGGTGGCCTCAGGGACTGTGGACGAGTATCCCTCTCTGGGGATTTGTCCCAGCTCCCAAGAGTTTGGGGTCATTTTGTGGGAAGGGTGGAGTCGTGTTGTCTGGCTCATGTGTCTCTCCAAGAAAGGTATTCCAGAGCAGAGCCCCAGGTACAGGCGGGGCGACTAGAAAACTGAAACACTGGTGAGGATTGGGTCCATAGGGGCTTGGCAAGCCCCATATGCGCCTCTTGGTCCAGGCCCTGACAGGCCTTACTTTGACATGGGGCTCATGCTGAGGTCACAGTGTGAATTTGTGCCCATCAGCACTCAAGTTTGGGCGTGGCATCAGGGACCATGAAGGTTTCTCCCACCCTGAAGGTGTGACTCCATGCCAAGAGCAAGCTTTACAGCCACGGGGAAGGAGGAGTTCTGTTTTGTGCTTCCGATACCCAGCTGTTGGAGAATTGATATAATGTCTAGGTTCAGATATCTGAAAACCAAGGTTAAAAAGAGGTGACGGCATAAGACCATGGCGTGTCCGAAGTGCTGTGTGTGCGGCCAGCTGTCTCCTTGTCTGTCTGGACGTCTGGCTTCAGGCTGTGTCAGACAGAGCATAAGTGCCCAGTGCAGCCTATCCAGTTCGGGTACCGTCGAGGCCCGAGCAGGTTGATCCTCATCTGGGTTTTCTGGAGAGAGCCCCACAGGGAAACGTTTTTCTTCCATTGGGCAGACCCTGGGCTGGGTTGTGGTTCTGGAGTTCCTAGTCCGGAGGGCTTGTTTGCCAGGATTGTGAGGAAGGAAGTCTGAAAACACAAGCTAGCGTGAGGTTTGGGACCGAGGGCACGGCAGGCCCACTCTGCAGAGGCTGAATCGAGATCTCCTGCACTGAGGTCATGTCAACTATGAGAGGTGTTTCAGGCTAGAGTTTTTGTCCAGCATGGCCTCTTCCTGAAGGGTGTGGGGGCTTCATGAGGCCAGGGAGGTTTGCCTACGATGGGATTTGTAAACTACTCCAAACCTCAAGGTTTCCTTCTGCACGACAGTCGAGTGCTATTGGATGGTTCCAGGAGGCCCCATACGGAAAGACTCGAGAGCATGTGTCTAAGCATGGATGCCTGGGAACGCCACCTCATTTTCCCACTCTTTAGTCAGGACAAGGCAGGCTCAATCTGCGGGCTCCTGGGTGAGCTACCCAGAGGGGAGAGTTGAAATGGACTCTCCTGAAGATGAGTCCTACTGTGGCTTGGTGGTCTGGGAGACCTAGGAATGTGGAGGTGGCTCAGGGACTCTGCAGGATTCTCCAACCTGAGGTGTTTGACACGGCTCCAATAAGGAAGCTTCCCATGTGGAGACGAGAGGAGTTCTTTTCAGTGCCTCAGGAAAGCCCCATATCCTGTTCTTCGAACCAAAGCCTCTGAGGAGTGACACCTGGACACCAAAGCAAGAGTTGAGATTAGGGCCTAAGGGCCTGTCCAGCTCAACCTTCTATCTCTGTTTACATCTGTGTGCATGCCTTCATGGAGGTAGCAGCTCAGCTTGTGTCCGAAGGCCCCTGTGTGTACAGGGAGGCTCCCGGTAGTGGGATGTCCTCGGGGGCCTTGAGGTTTCTCATATTCTGGAGGTGTGTGGCCAAATGAATGGACAGAGTATCCCAGGAGAGAGCAGGCACGGTCCTGTGGTATGGCTCCAGGAAACTCAGCCTAGAGGCTGTGTTTGCCAGGGCTGTGGGGACAGATGTCTGAAAAAGCAAACTTGGCTCTGGTAGGGGCCAAGGTAATGGCAGGCCTGATCTCCAGTCCGTGAGGGGAGATCCTCTGGATATCAAAGGAGGGCAAGTGGGAGGCAGTCGCTCAGGCTTTTGTCTCTGGGTGTTGCTTTCACAGTGGCCGTTCAGTGTAGGGGTTGCTTCAGGGGCCGAGGAAGAGCCTTCCTCTCGGGGGATTGTCCAAGCTCCCAAGTGTTTGGGTTCATTCAGTGGGTAGGGAAGAGTACTGTTTTCTGCCACAGGGGACCTTCCAGGAGAGGGCCTCTAGAGCACATCAGTGGGTTCCCTCAACTGGAATACACACCATCTAGTTAGTCCTGCGTGCCTATGGGCATGGCAAGCCACATATGTGGGCTCTTGGTCCAGTCACTGAGAGGTGTTACTTGAATAAGGTACTCACGCTGAGGGTCACCATGTGTGTTTGTGCCGAAGGCAGGCCTCACGCATGGGCGTGGCCTCATGGGCCATGCCATTTTCGCCTACACTGAAGGTTTGACTCACTGCAAGCAGCAAGGTTTCTTGCCATGGGGAAGGAGGGGTTCTGACTTGTGCATCAGGTTCCCCCCTGTGCAGGGATTGGAGATAAGGTCTAGGTTCCGATGACTGAAAACCGAGGTTGGGAATGGATGGTGGCCTAAGGCAGTGGCGGGTCCAATGTGCTGGGTGTGCAGCCAGCTGTGTCGGTGTCTGTTAGAAGGTCTGGTCTCAGGATATTTGCGACAGAGCATCACTGTTTAAGGTAGCCTATGCAATTGGGGTGTTGCCGAGGGCCAAGCAGTTTGATCCTCATTTGGGGTTTCTGGGCAGCACCATAGACAAAGTTTTTCTCCTGGGAGGCAGGCAGAGTACTTCATTGTGGCCCCAGATTTCCCAGTAGGGAGGGTTTGTGAGCCAGGAGTGTGAGGACGGAAGTCTAGGAACACAAGCTAAAGTGAGGATTGGAGCCAAGGGCAGAGTAGGCCCACTCTGCAGAGGCTGAATCAACATCTCCTGCATCTGAAGTCAGGCTGAGGATTAGACGTTGGCTGAGGCTGGAGTATGTGTCCATGATGGCACCTTCATGAAGCGGGGGCCTCATGAGGCCAAGGAAGTTTACCCACGCTGAGATTGGAGGTTGCCCCAAACCACAAGGTTTCCTTCTGCGGGACATTCGAGTCCTGTTGCATGGCTCCAGGACATACCATACGGAAGGACTGGAGAGCACGGTTCGAAGGATGGATCCCTGTCCAGCATGCCTCGCATTCCCATTGGCCATTAGCCACAAGATATGTTTGATCTGCTGCCTCTGGGGCACGCTACCCAGGGGGCTGAGTGAAATGGCCTCTCCTGAGGATGCGTCATAATGTGCGCTTGGGTCCATGGAGACCTTGGAATGTGCTGGTTGTTCAGTGGCCCTGCGGAACTCTCCTACCTGAAGGGTTTGATACATCCCCAGTAAGTAAGCTCCCCATGTGGAGGCGAGAGAGGATTGGTTTGGTGCCTCAGAAAAGCCTCGTGTGCTGGTCTTCGAAAACATTCCTCTGAGGACGGACACATAGAAACCAAAGCTAAGGTCCAGATTAGAGCCTGGGGGCCTGTCCATTTCAACCTTCTGTCTCTGGGGACACTGTCTGAGAGTCTAAGTGGAGATAGTTGCTCCGCTGGTGTCAGAGAGCCCCTCTTAATCCAGGGTGGTTTACACTATTGATGGCCTCAGGGGCCTTGGAGCTTTTCCCTAACCTGTAGGGTTGTGGTCAATGGATTGGGCACACTTGCCTTGGAGAGGGCAGGCACAATCTTTCGCTGTGGCTCCAGAGGCCCTAGCCTGGAGGTTGTGTGGGTCAAGGCTGTGGGCACAGAAGTCTGAAAACACAAACTCAGCTTATGAGTGGCGCCTAGGGTATGGCAGGCCGGATGTACAGCCCGAGAGGGAGCTCCTGGGCCTCTGAAACAAGGGCGAGTGGGAGGCGTTCCTTCAGGCTTTTGTCTCTGGATGTTGTGTCCGGGATAGCCGTGGATTGGAGGGGTGGCCTCAGGGACTGTGGACGAGTATCCCTCTCTGGGGATTTGTCCCAGCTCCCAAGAGTTTGGGGTCATTTTGTGGGAAGGGTGGAGTCGTGTTGTCTGGCTCATGTGTCTCTCCAAGAAAGGTATTCCAGAGCAGAGCCCCAGGTACAGGCGGGGCGACTAGAAAACTGAAACACTGGTGAGGATTGGGTCCATAGGGGCTTGGCAAGCCCCATATGCGCCTCTTGGTCCAGGCCCTGACAGGCCTTACTTTGACATGGGGCTCATGCTGAGGTCACAGTGTGAATTTGTGCCCATCAGCACTCAAGTTTGGGCGTGGCATCAGGGACCATGAAGGTTTCTCCCACCCTGAAGGTGTGACTCCATGCCAAGAGCAAGCTTTACAGCCACGGGGAAGGAGGAGTTCTGTTTTGTGCTTCCGATACCCAGCTGTTGGAGAATTGATATAATGTCTAGGTTCAGATATCTGAAAACCAAGGTTAAAAAGAGGTGACGGCATAAGACCATGGCGTGTCCGAAGTGCTGTGTGTGCGGCCAGCTGTCTCCTTGTCTGTCTGGACGTCTGGCTTCAGGCTGTGTCAGACAGAGCATAAGTGCCCAGTGCAGCCTATCCAGTTCGGGTACCGTCGAGGCCCGAGCAGGTTGATCCTCATCTGGGTTTTCTGGAGAGAGCCCCACAGGGAAACGTTTTTCTTCCATTGGGCAGACCCTGGGCTGGGTTGTGGTTCTGGAGTTCCTAGTCCGGAGGGCTTGTTTGCCAGGATTGTGAGGAAGGAAGTCTGAAAACACAAGCTAGCGTGAGGTTTGGGACCGAGGGCACGGCAGGCCCACTCTGCAGAGGCTGAATCGAGATCTCCTGCACTGAGGTCATGTCAACTATGAGAGGTGTTTCAGGCTAGAGTTTTTGTCCAGCATGGCCTCTTCCTGAAGGGTGTGGGGGCTTCATGAGGCCAGGGAGGTTTGCCTACGATGGGATTTGTAAACTACTCCAAACCTCAAGGTTTCCTTCTGCACGACAGTCGAGTGCTATTGGATGGTTCCAGGAGGCCCCATACGGAAAGACTCGAGAGCATGTGTCTAAGCATGGATGCCTGGGAACGCCACCTCATTTTCCCACTCTTTAGTCAGGACAAGGCAGGCTCAATCTGCGGGCTCCTGGGTGAGCTACCCAGAGGGGAGAGTTGAAATGGACTCTCCTGAAGATGAGTCCTACTGTGGCTTGGTGGTCTGGGAGACCTAGGAATGTGGAGGTGGCTCAGGGACTCTGCAGGATTCTCCAACCTGAGGTGTTTGACACGGCTCCAATAAGGAAGCTTCCCATGTGGAGACGAGAGGAGTTCTTTTCAGTGCCTCAGGAAAGCCCCATATCCTGTTCTTCGAACCAAAGCCTCTGAGGAGTGACACCTGGACACCAAAGCAAGAGTTGAGATTAGGGCCTAAGGGCCTGTCCAGCTCAACCTTCTATCTCTGTTTACATCTGTGTGCATGCCTTCATGGAGGTAGCAGCTCAGCTTGTGTCCGAAGGCCCCTGTGTGTACAGGGAGGCTCCCGGTAGTGGGATGTCCTCGGGGGCCTTGAGGTTTCTCATATTCTGGAGGTGTGTGGCCAAATGAATGGACAGAGTATCCCAGGAGAGAGCAGGCACGGTCCTGTGGTATGGCTCCAGGAAACTCAGCCTAGAGGCTGTGTTTGCCAGGGCTGTGGGGACAGATGTCTGAAAAAGCAAACTTGGCTCTGGTAGGGGCCAAGGTAATGGCAGGCCTGATCTCCAGTCCGTGAGGGGAGATCCTCTGGATATCAAAGGAGGGCAAGTGGGAGGCAGTCGCTCAGGCTTTTGTCTCTGGGTGTTGCTTTCACAGTGGCCGTTCAGTGTAGGGGTTGCTTCAGGGGCCGAGGAAGAGCCTTCCTCTCGGGGGATTGTCCAAGCTCCCAAGTGTTTGGGTTCATTCAGTGGGTAGGGAAGAGTACTGTTTTCTGCCACAGGGGACCTTCCAGGAGAGGGCCTCTAGAGCACATCAGTGGGTTCCCTCAACTGGAATACACACCATCTAGTTAGTCCTGCGTGCCTATGGGCATGGCAAGCCACATATGTGGGCTCTTGGTCCAGTCACTGAGAGGTGTTACTTGAATAAGGTACTCACGCTGAGGGTCACCATGTGTGTTTGTGCCGAAGGCAGGCCTCACGCATGGGCGTGGCCTCATGGGCCATGCCATTTTCGCCTACACTGAAGGTTTGACTCACTGCAAGCAGCAAGGTTTCTTGCCATGGGGAAGGAGGGGTTCTGACTTGTGCATCAGGTTCCCCCCTGTGCAGGGATTGGAGATAAGGTCTAGGTTCCGATGACTGAAAACCGAGGTTGGGAATGGATGGTGGCCTAAGGCAGTGGCGGGTCCAATGTGCTGGGTGTGCAGCCAGCTGTGTCGGTGTCTGTTAGAAGGTCTGGTCTCAGGATATTTGCGACAGAGCATCACTGTTTAAGGTAGCCTATGCAATTGGGGTGTTGCCGAGGGCCAAGCAGTTTGATCCTCATTTGGGGTTTCTGGGCAGCACCATAGACAAAGTTTTTCTCCTGGGAGGCAGGCAGAGTACTTCATTGTGGCCCCAGATTTCCCAGTAGGGAGGGTTTGTGAGCCAGGAGTGTGAGGACGGAAGTCTAGGAACACAAGCTAAAGTGAGGATTGGAGCCAAGGGCAGAGTAGGCCCACTCTGCAGAGGCTGAATCAACATCTCCTGCATCTGAAGTCAGGCTGAGGATTAGACGTTGGCTGAGGCTGGAGTATGTGTCCATGATGGCACCTTCATGAAGCGGGGGCCTCATGAGGCCAAGGAAGTTTACCCACGCTGAGATTGGAGGTTGCCCCAAACCACAAGGTTTCCTTCTGCGGGACATTCGAGTCCTGTTGCATGGCTCCAGGACATACCATACGGAAGGACTGGAGAGCACGGTTCGAAGGATGGATCCCTGTCCAGCATGCCTCGCATTCCCATTGGCCATTAGCCACAAGATATGTTTGATCTGCTGCCTCTGGGGCACGCTACCCAGGGGGCTGAGTGAAATGGCCTCTCCTGAGGATGCGTCATAATGTGCGCTTGGGTCCATGGAGACCTTGGAATGTGCTGGTTGTTCAGTGGCCCTGCGGAACTCTCCTACCTGAAGGGTTTGATACATCCCCAGTAAGTAAGCTCCCCATGTGGAGGCGAGAGAGGATTGGTTTGGTGCCTCAGAAAAGCCTCGTGTGCTGGTCTTCGAAAACATTCCTCTGAGGACGGACACATAGAAACCAAAGCTAAGGTCCAGATTAGAGCCTGGGGGCCTGTCCATTTCAACCTTCTGTCTCTGGGGACACTGTCTGAGAGTCTAAGTGGAGATAGTTGCTCCGCTGGTGTCAGAGAGCCCCTCTTAATCCAGGGTGGTTTACACTATTGATGGCCTCAGGGGCCTTGGAGCTTTTCCCTAACCTGTAGGGTTGTGGTCAATGGATTGGGCACACTTGCCTTGGAGAGGGCAGGCACAATCTTTCGCTGTGGCTCCAGAGGCCCTAGCCTGGAGGTTGTGTGGGTCAAGGCTGTGGGCACAGAAGTCTGAAAACACAAACTCAGCTTATGAGTGGCGCCTAGGGTATGGCAGGCCGGATGTACAGCCCGAGAGGGAGCTCCTGGGCCTCTGAAACAAGGGCGAGTGGGAGGCGTTCCTTCAGGCTTTTGTCTCTGGATGTTGTGTCCGGGATAGCCGTGGATTGGAGGGGTGGCCTCAGGGACTGTGGACGAGTATCCCTCTCTGGGGATTTGTCCCAGCTCCCAAGAGTTTGGGGTCATTTTGTGGGAAGGGTGGAGTCGTGTTGTCTGGCTCATGTGTCTCTCCAAGAAAGGTATTCCAGAGCAGAGCCCCAGGTACAGGCGGGGCGACTAGAAAACTGAAACACTGGTGAGGATTGGGTCCATAGGGGCTTGGCAAGCCCCATATGCGCCTCTTGGTCCAGGCCCTGACAGGCCTTACTTTGACATGGGGCTCATGCTGAGGTCACAGTGTGAATTTGTGCCCATCAGCACTCAAGTTTGGGCGTGGCATCAGGGACCATGAAGGTTTCTCCCACCCTGAAGGTGTGACTCCATGCCAAGAGCAAGCTTTACAGCCACGGGGAAGGAGGAGTTCTGTTTTGTGCTTCCGATACCCAGCTGTTGGAGAATTGATATAATGTCTAGGTTCAGATATCTGAAAACCAAGGTTAAAAAGAGGTGACGGCATAAGACCATGGCGTGTCCGAAGTGCTGTGTGTGCGGCCAGCTGTCTCCTTGTCTGTCTGGACGTCTGGCTTCAGGCTGTGTCAGACAGAGCATAAGTGCCCAGTGCAGCCTATCCAGTTCGGGTACCGTCGAGGCCCGAGCAGGTTGATCCTCATCTGGGTTTTCTGGAGAGAGCCCCACAGGGAAACGTTTTTCTTCCATTGGGCAGACCCTGGGCTGGGTTGTGGTTCTGGAGTTCCTAGTCCGGAGGGCTTGTTTGCCAGGATTGTGAGGAAGGAAGTCTGAAAACACAAGCTAGCGTGAGGTTTGGGACCGAGGGCACGGCAGGCCCACTCTGCAGAGGCTGAATCGAGATCTCCTGCACTGAGGTCATGTCAACTATGAGAGGTGTTTCAGGCTAGAGTTTTTGTCCAGCATGGCCTCTTCCTGAAGGGTGTGGGGGCTTCATGAGGCCAGGGAGGTTTGCCTACGATGGGATTTGTAAACTACTCCAAACCTCAAGGTTTCCTTCTGCACGACAGTCGAGTGCTATTGGATGGTTCCAGGAGGCCCCATACGGAAAGACTCGAGAGCATGTGTCTAAGCATGGATGCCTGGGAACGCCACCTCATTTTCCCACTCTTTAGTCAGGACAAGGCAGGCTCAATCTGCGGGCTCCTGGGTGAGCTACCCAGAGGGGAGAGTTGAAATGGACTCTCCTGAAGATGAGTCCTACTGTGGCTTGGTGGTCTGGGAGACCTAGGAATGTGGAGGTGGCTCAGGGACTCTGCAGGATTCTCCAACCTGAGGTGTTTGACACGGCTCCAATAAGGAAGCTTCCCATGTGGAGACGAGAGGAGTTCTTTTCAGTGCCTCAGGAAAGCCCCATATCCTGTTCTTCGAACCAAAGCCTCTGAGGAGTGACACCTGGACACCAAAGCAAGAGTTGAGATTAGGGCCTAAGGGCCTGTCCAGCTCAACCTTCTATCTCTGTTTACATCTGTGTGCATGCCTTCATGGAGGTAGCAGCTCAGCTTGTGTCCGAAGGCCCCTGTGTGTACAGGGAGGCTCCCGGTAGTGGGATGTCCTCGGGGGCCTTGAGGTTTCTCATATTCTGGAGGTGTGTGGCCAAATGAATGGACAGAGTATCCCAGGAGAGAGCAGGCACGGTCCTGTGGTATGGCTCCAGGAAACTCAGCCTAGAGGCTGTGTTTGCCAGGGCTGTGGGGACAGATGTCTGAACAAGCAAACTTGGCTCTGGTAGGGGCCAAGGTAATGGCAGGCCTGATCTCCAGTCCGTGAGGGGAGATCCTCTGGATATCAAAGGAGGGCAAGTGGGAGGCAGTCGCTCAGGCTTTTGTCTCTGGGTGTTGCTTTCACAGTGGCCGTTCAGTGTAGGGGTTGCTTCAGGGGCCGAGGAAGAGCCTTCCTCTCGGGGGATTGTCCAAGCTCCCAAGTGTTTGGGTTCATTCAGTGGGTAGGGAAGAGTACTGTTTTCTGCCACAGGGGACCTTCCAGGAGAGGGCCTCTAGAGCACATCAGTGGGTTCCCTCAACTGGAATACACACCATCTAGTTAGTCCTGCGTGCCTATGGGCATGGCAAGCCACATATGTGGGCTCTTGGTCCAGTCACTGAGAGGTGTTACTTGAATAAGGTACTCACGCTGAGGGTCACCATGTGTGTTTGTGCCGAAGGCAGGCCTCACGCATGGGCGTGGCCTCATGGGCCATGCCATTTTCGCCTACACTGAAGGTTTGACTCACTGCAAGCAGCAAGGTTTCTTGCCATGGGGAAGGAGGGGTTCTGACTTGTGCATCAGGTTCCCCCCTGTGCAGGGATTGGAGATAAGGTCTAGGTTCCGATGACTGAAAACCGAGGTTGGGAATGGATGGTGGCCTAAGGCAGTGGCGGGTCCAATGTGCTGGGTGTGCAGCCAGCTGTGTCGGTGTCTGTTAGAAGGTCTGGTCTCAGGATATTTGCGACAGAGCATCACTGTTTAAGGTAGCCTATGCAATTGGGGTGTTGCCGAGGGCCAAGCAGTTTGATCCTCATTTGGGGTTTCTGGGCAGCACCATAGACAAAGTTTTTCTCCTGGGAGGCAGGCAGAGTACTTCATTGTGGCCCCAGATTTCCCAGTAGGGAGGGTTTGTGAGCCAGGAGTGTGAGGACGGAAGTCTAGGAACACAAGCTAAAGTGAGGATTGGAGCCAAGGGCAGAGTAGGCCCACTCTGCAGAGGCTGAATCAACATCTCCTGCATCTGAAGTCAGGCTGAGGATTAGACGTTGGCTGAGGCTGGAGTATGTGTCCATGATGGCACCTTCATGAAGCGGGGGCCTCATGAGGCCAAGGAAGTTTACCCACGCTGAGATTGGAGGTTGCCCCAAACCACAAGGTTTCCTTCTGCGGGACATTCGAGTCCTGTTGCATGGCTCCAGGACATACCATACGGAAGGACTGGAGAGCACGGTTCGAAGGATGGATCCCTGTCCAGCATGCCTCGCATTCCCATTGGCCATTAGCCACAAGATATGTTTGATCTGCTGCCTCTGGGGCACGCTACCCAGGGGGCTGAGTGAAATGGCCTCTCCTGAGGATGCGTCATAATGTGCGCTTGGGTCCATGGAGACCTTGGAATGTGCTGGTTGTTCAGTGGCCCTGCGGAACTCTCCTACCTGAAGGGTTTGATACATCCCCAGTAAGTAAGCTCCCCATGTGGAGGCGAGAGAGGATTGGTTTGGTGCCTCAGAAAAGCCTCGTGTGCTGGTCTTCGAAAACATTCCTCTGAGGACGGACACATAGAAACCAAAGCTAAGGTCCAGATTAGAGCCTGGGGGCCTGTCCATTTCAACCTTCTGTCTCTGGGGACACTGTCTGAGAGTCTAAGTGGAGATAGTTGCTCCGCTGGTGTCAGAGAGCCCCTCTTAATCCAGGGTGGTTTACACTATTGATGGCCTCAGGGGCCTTGGAGCTTTTCCCTAACCTGTAGGGTTGTGGTCAATGGATTGGGCACACTTGCCTTGGAGAGGGCAGGCACAATCTTTCGCTGTGGCTCCAGAGGCCCTAGCCTGGAGGTTGTGTGGGTCAAGGCTGTGGGCACAGAAGTCTGAAAACACAAACTCAGCTTATGAGTGGCGCCTAGGGTATGGCAGGCCGGATGTACAGCCCGAGAGGGAGCTCCTGGGCCTCTGAAACAAGGGCGAGTGGGAGGCGTTCCTTCAGGCTTTTGTCTCTGGATGTTGTGTCCGGGATAGCCGTGGATTGGAGGGGTGGCCTCAGGGACTGTGGACGAGTATCCCTCTCTGGGGATTTGTCCCAGCTCCCAAGAGTTTGGGGTCATTTTGTGGGAAGGGTGGAGTCGTGTTGTCTGGCTCATGTGTCTCTCCAAGAAAGGTATTCCAGAGCAGAGCCCCAGGTACAGGCGGGGCGACTAGAAAACTGAAACACTGGTGAGGATTGGGTCCATAGGGGCTTGGCAAGCCCCATATGCGCCTCTTGGTCCAGGCCCTGACAGGCCTTACTTTGACATGGGGCTCATGCTGAGGTCACAGTGTGAATTTGTGCCCATCAGCACTCAAGTTTGGGCGTGGCATCAGGGACCATGAAGGTTTCTCCCACCCTGAAGGTGTGACTCCATGCCAAGAGCAAGCTTTACAGCCACGGGGAAGGAGGAGTTCTGTTTTGTGCTTCCGATACCCAGCTGTTGGAGAATTGATATAATGTCTAGGTTCAGATATCTGAAAACCAAGGTTAAAAAGAGGTGACGGCATAAGACCATGGCGTGTCCGAAGTGCTGTGTGTGCGGCCAGCTGTCTCCTTGTCTGTCTGGACGTCTGGCTTCAGGCTGTGTCAGACAGAGCATAAGTGCCCAGTGCAGCCTATCCAGTTCGGGTACCGTCGAGGCCCGAGCAGGTTGATCCTCATCTGGGTTTTCTGGAGAGAGCCCCACAGGGAAACGTTTTTCTTCCATTGGGCAGACCCTGGGCTGGGTTGTGGTTCTGGAGTTCCTAGTCCGGAGGGCTTGTTTGCCAGGATTGTGAGGAAGGAAGTCTGAAAACACAAGCTAGCGTGAGGTTTGGGACCGAGGGCACGGCAGGCCCACTCTGCAGAGGCTGAATCGAGATCTCCTGCACTGAGGTCATGTCAACTATGAGAGGTGTTTCAGGCTAGAGTTTTTGTCCAGCATGGCCTCTTCCTGAAGGGTGTGGGGGCTTCATGAGGCCAGGGAGGTTTGCCTACGATGGGATTTGTAAACTACTCCAAACCTCAAGGTTTCCTTCTGCACGACAGTCGAGTGCTATTGGATGGTTCCAGGAGGCCCCATACGGAAAGACTCGAGAGCATGTGTCTAAGCATGGATGCCTGGGAACGCCACCTCATTTTCCCACTCTTTAGTCAGGACAAGGCAGGCTCAATCTGCGGGCTCCTGGGTGAGCTACCCAGAGGGGAGAGTTGAAATGGACTCTCCTGAAGATGAGTCCTACTGTGGCTTGGTGGTCTGGGAGACCTAGGAATGTGGAGGTGGCTCAGGGACTCTGCAGGATTCTCCAACCTGAGGTGTTTGACACGGCTCCAATAAGGAAGCTTCCCATGTGGAGACGAGAGGAGTTCTTTTCAGTGCCTCAGGAAAGCCCCATATCCTGTTCTTCGAACCAAAGCCTCTGAGGAGTGACACCTGGACACCAAAGCAAGAGTTGAGATTAGGGCCTAAGGGCCTGTCCAGCTCAACCTTCTATCTCTGTTTACATCTGTGTGCATGCCTTCATGGAGGTAGCAGCTCAGCTTGTGTCCGAAGGCCCCTGTGTGTACAGGGAGGCTCCCGGTAGTGGGATGTCCTCGGGGGCCTTGAGGTTTCTCATATTCTGGAGGTGTGTGGCCAAATGAATGGACAGAGTATCCCAGGAGAGAGCAGGCACGGTCCTGTGGTATGGCTCCAGGAAACTCAGCCTAGAGGCTGTGTTTGCCAGGGCTGTGGGGACAGATGTCTGAACAAGCAAACTTGGCTCTGGTAGGGGCCAAGGTAATGGCAGGCCTGATCTCCAGTCCGTGAGGGGAGATCCTCTGGATATCAAAGGAGGGCAAGTGGGAGGCAGTCGCTCAGGCTTTTGTCTCTGGGTGTTGCTTTCACAGTGGCCGTTCAGTGTAGGGGTTGCTTCAGGGGCCGAGGAAGAGCCTTCCTCTCGGGGGATTGTCCAAGCTCCCAAGTGTTTGGGTTCATTCAGTGGGTAGGGAAGAGTACTGTTTTCTGCCACAGGGGACCTTCCAGGAGAGGGCCTCTAGAGCACATCAGTGGGTTCCCTCAACTGGAATACACACCATCTAGTTAGTCCTGCGTGCCTATGGGCATGGCAAGCCACATATGTGGGCTCTTGGTCCAGTCACTGAGAGGTGTTACTTGAATAAGGTACTCACGCTGAGGGTCACCATGTGTGTTTGTGCCGAAGGCAGGCCTCACGCATGGGCGTGGCCTCATGGGCCATGCCATTTTCGCCTACACTGAAGGTTTGACTCACTGCAAGCAGCAAGGTTTCTTGCCATGGGGAAGGAGGGGTTCTGACTTGTGCATCAGGTTCCCCCCTGTGCAGGGATTGGAGATAAGGTCTAGGTTCCGATGACTGAAAACCGAGGTTGGGAATGGATGGTGGCCTAAGGCAGTGGCGGGTCCAATGTGCTGGGTGTGCAGCCAGCTGTGTCGGTGTCTGTTAGAAGGTCTGGTCTCAGGATATTTGCGACAGAGCATCACTGTTTAAGGTAGCCTATGCAATTGGGGTGTTGCCGAGGGCCAAGCAGTTTGATCCTCATTTGGGGTTTCTGGGCAGCACCATAGACAAAGTTTTTCTCCTGGGAGGCAGGCAGAGTACTTCATTGTGGCCCCAGATTTCCCAGTAGGGAGGGTTTGTGAGCCAGGAGTGTGAGGACGGAAGTCTAGGAACACAAGCTAAAGTGAGGATTGGAGCCAAGGGCAGAGTAGGCCCACTCTGCAGAGGCTGAATCAACATCTCCTGCATCTGAAGTCAGGCTGAGGATTAGACGTTGGCTGAGGCTGGAGTATGTGTCCATGATGGCACCTTCATGAAGCGGGGGCCTCATGAGGCCAAGGAAGTTTACCCACGCTGAGATTGGAGGTTGCCCCAAACCACAAGGTTTCCTTCTGCGGGACATTCGAGTCCTGTTGCATGGCTCCAGGACATACCATACGGAAGGACTGGAGAGCACGGTTCGAAGGATGGATCCCTGTCCAGCATGCCTCGCATTCCCATTGGCCATTAGCCACAAGATATGTTTGATCTGCTGCCTCTGGGGCACGCTACCCAGGGGGCTGAGTGAAATGGCCTCTCCTGAGGATGCGTCATAATGTGCGCTTGGGTCCATGGAGACCTTGGAATGTGCTGGTTGTTCAGTGGCCCTGCGGAACTCTCCTACCTGAAGGGTTTGATACATCCCCAGTAAGTAAGCTCCCCATGTGGAGGCGAGAGAGGATTGGTTTGGTGCCTCAGAAAAGCCTCGTGTGCTGGTCTTCGAAAACATTCCTCTGAGGACGGACACATAGAAACCAAAGCTAAGGTCCAGATTAGAGCCTGGGGGCCTGTCCATTTCAACCTTCTGTCTCTGGGGACACTGTCTGAGAGTCTAAGTGGAGATAGTTGCTCCGCTGGTGTCAGAGAGCCCCTCTTAATCCAGGGTGGTTTACACTATTGATGGCCTCAGGGGCCTTGGAGCTTTTCCCTAACCTGTAGGGTTGTGGTCAATGGATTGGGCACACTTGCCTTGGAGAGGGCAGGCACAATCTTTCGCTGTGGCTCCAGAGGCCCTAGCCTGGAGGTTGTGTGGGTCAAGGCTGTGGGCACAGAAGTCTGAAAACACAAACTCAGCTTATGAGTGGCGCCTAGGGTATGGCAGGCCGGATGTACAGCCCGAGAGGGAGCTCCTGGGCCTCTGAAACAAGGGCGAGTGGGAGGCGTTCCTTCAGGCTTTTGTCTCTGGATGTTGTGTCCGGGATAGCCGTGGATTGGAGGGGTGGCCTCAGGGACTGTGGACGAGTATCCCTCTCTGGGGATTTGTCCCAGCTCCCAAGAGTTTGGGGTCATTTTGTGGGAAGGGTGGAGTCGTGTTGTCTGGCTCATGTGTCTCTCCAAGAAAGGTATTCCAGAGCAGAGCCCCAGGTACAGGCGGGGCGACTAGAAAACTGAAACACTGGTGAGGATTGGGTCCATAGGGGCTTGGCAAGCCCCATATGCGCCTCTTGGTCCAGGCCCTGACAGGCCTTACTTTGACATGGGGCTCATGCTGAGGTCACAGTGTGAATTTGTGCCCATCAGCACTCAAGTTTGGGCGTGGCATCAGGGACCATGAAGGTTTCTCCCACCCTGAAGGTGTGACTCCATGCCAAGAGCAAGCTTTACAGCCACGGGGAAGGAGGAGTTCTGTTTTGTGCTTCCGATACCCAGCTGTTGGAGAATTGATATAATGTCTAGGTTCAGATATCTGAAAACCAAGGTTAAAAAGAGGTGACGGCATAAGACCATGGCGTGTCCGAAGTGCTGTGTGTGCGGCCAGCTGTCTCCTTGTCTGTCTGGACGTCTGGCTTCAGGCTGTGTCAGACAGAGCATAAGTGCCCAGTGCAGCCTATCCAGTTCGGGTACCGTCGAGGCCCGAGCAGGTTGATCCTCATCTGGGTTTTCTGGAGAGAGCCCCACAGGGAAACGTTTTTCTTCCATTGGGCAGACCCTGGGCTGGGTTGTGGTTCTGGAGTTCCTAGTCCGGAGGGCTTGTTTGCCAGGATTGTGAGGAAGGAAGTCTGAAAACACAAGCTAGCGTGAGGTTTGGGACCGAGGGCACGGCAGGCCCACTCTGCAGAGGCTGAATCGAGATCTCCTGCACTGAGGTCATGTCAACTATGAGAGGTGTTTCAGGCTAGAGTTTTTGTCCAGCATGGCCTCTTCCTGAAGGGTGTGGGGGCTTCATGAGGCCAGGGAGGTTTGCCTACGATGGGATTTGTAAACTACTCCAAACCTCAAGGTTTCCTTCTGCACGACAGTCGAGTGCTATTGGATGGTTCCAGGAGGCCCCATACGGAAAGACTCGAGAGCATGTGTCTAAGCATGGATGCCTGGGAACGCCACCTCATTTTCCCACTCTTTAGTCAGGACAAGGCAGGCTCAATCTGCGGGCTCCTGGGTGAGCTACCCAGAGGGGAGAGTTGAAATGGACTCTCCTGAAGATGAGTCCTACTGTGGCTTGGTGGTCTGGGAGACCTAGGAATGTGGAGGTGGCTCAGGGACTCTGCAGGATTCTCCAACCTGAGGTGTTTGACACGGCTCCAATAAGGAAGCTTCCCATGTGGAGACGAGAGGAGTTCTTTTCAGTGCCTCAGGAAAGCCCCATATCCTGTTCTTCGAACCAAAGCCTCTGAGGAGTGACACCTGGACACCAAAGCAAGAGTTGAGATTAGGGCCTAAGGGCCTGTCCAGCTCAACCTTCTATCTCTGTTTACATCTGTGTGCATGCCTTCATGGAGGTAGCAGCTCAGCTTGTGTCCGAAGGCCCCTGTGTGTACAGGGAGGCTCCCGGTAGTGGGATGTCCTCGGGGGCCTTGAGGTTTCTCATATTCTGGAGGTGTGTGGCCAAATGAATGGACAGAGTATCCCAGGAGAGAGCAGGCACGGTCCTGTGGTATGGCTCCAGGAAACTCAGCCTAGAGGCTGTGTTTGCCAGGGCTGTGGGGACAGATGTCTGAAAAAGCAAACTTGGCTCTGGTAGGGGCCAAGGTAATGGCAGGCCTGATCTCCAGTCCGTGAGGGGAGATCCTCTGGATATCAAAGGAGGGCAAGTGGGAGGCAGTCGCTCAGGCTTTTGTCTCTGGGTGTTGCTTTCACAGTGGCCGTTCAGTGTAGGGGTTGCTTCAGGGGCCGAGGAAGAGCCTTCCTCTCGGGGGATTGTCCAAGCTCCCAAGTGTTTGGGTTCATTCAGTGGGTAGGGAAGAGTACTGTTTTCTGCCACAGGGGACCTTCCAGGAGAGGGCCTCTAGAGCACATCAGTGGGTTCCCTCAACTGGAATACACACCATCTAGTTAGTCCTGCGTGCCTATGGGCATGGCAAGCCACATATGTGGGCTCTTGGTCCAGTCACTGAGAGGTGTTACTTGAATAAGGTACTCACGCTGAGGGTCACCATGTGTGTTTGTGCCGAAGGCAGGCCTCACGCATGGGCGTGGCCTCATGGGCCATGCCATTTTCGCCTACACTGAAGGTTTGACTCACTGCAAGCAGCAAGGTTTCTTGCCATGGGGAAGGAGGGGTTCTGACTTGTGCATCAGGTTCCCCCCTGTGCAGGGATTGGAGATAAGGTCTAGGTTCCGATGACTGAAAACCGAGGTTGGGAATGGATGGTGGCCTAAGGCAGTGGCGGGTCCAATGTGCTGGGTGTGCAGCCAGCTGTGTCGGTGTCTGTTAGAAGGTCTGGTCTCAGGATATTTGCGACAGAGCATCACTGTTTAAGGTAGCCTATGCAATTGGGGTGTTGCCGAGGGCCAAGCAGTTTGATCCTCATTTGGGGTTTCTGGGCAGCACCATAGACAAAGTTTTTCTCCTGGGAGGCAGGCAGAGTACTTCATTGTGGCCCCAGATTTCCCAGTAGGGAGGGTTTGTGAGCCAGGAGTGTGAGGACGGAAGTCTAGGAACACAAGCTAAAGTGAGGATTGGAGCCAAGGGCAGAGTAGGCCCACTCTGCAGAGGCTGAATCAACATCTCCTGCATCTGAAGTCAGGCTGAGGATTAGACGTTGGCTGAGGCTGGAGTATGTGTCCATGATGGCACCTTCATGAAGCGGGGGCCTCATGAGGCCAAGGAAGTTTACCCACGCTGAGATTGGAGGTTGCCCCAAACCACAAGGTTTCCTTCTGCGGGACATTCGAGTCCTGTTGCATGGCTCCAGGACATACCATACGGAAGGACTGGAGAGCACGGTTCGAAGGATGGATCCCTGTCCAGCATGCCTCGCATTCCCATTGGCCATTAGCCACAAGATATGTTTGATCTGCTGCCTCTGGGGCACGCTACCCAGGGGGCTGAGTTGAAATGGCCTCTCCTGAGGATGCGTCATAATGTGCGCTTGGGTCCATGGAGACCTTGGAATGTGCTGGTTGTTCAGTGGCCCTGCGGAACTCTCCTACCTGAAGGGTTTGATACATCCCCAGTAAGTAAGCTCCCCATGAGGAGGCGAGAGAGGATTGGTTTGGTGCCTCAGAAAAGCCTCGTGTGCTGGTCTTCGAAAACATTCCTCTGAGGACGGACACATAGAAACCAAAGCTAAGGTCCAGATTAGAGCCTGGGGGCCTGTCCATTTCAACCTTCTGTCTCTGGGGACACTGTCTGAGAGTCTAAGTGGAGATAGTTGCTCCGCTGTTGTAAGAGAGCCCCTCTTAATCCAGGGTGGTTTACACTATTGATGGCCTCAGGGGCCTTGGAGCTTTTCCCTAACCTGTAGGGTTGTGGTCAATGGATTGGGCACACTTGCCTTGGAGAGGGCAGGCACAATCTTTCGCTGTGGCTCCAGAGGCCCTAGCCTGGAGGTTGTGTGGGTCAAGGCTGTGGGCACAGAAGTCTGAAAACACAAACTCAGCTTATGAGTGGCGCCTAGGGTATGGCAGGCCGGATGTACAGCCCGAGAGGGAGCTCCTGGGCCTCTGAAACAAGGGCGAGTGGGAGGCGTTCCTTCAGGCTTTTGTCTCTGGATGTTGTGTCCGGGATAGCCGTGGATTGGAGGGGTGGCCTCAGGGACTGTGGACGAGTATCCCTCTCTGGGGATTTGTCCCAGCTCCCAAGAGTTTGGGGTCATTTTGTGGGAAGGGTGGAGTCGTGTTGTCTGGCTCATGTGTCTCTCCAAGAAAGGTATTCCAGAGCAGAGCCCCAGGTACAGGCGGGGCGACTAGAAAACTGAAACACTGGTGAGGATTGGGTCCATAGGGGCTTGGCAAGCCCCATATGCGCCTCTTGGTCCAGGCCCTGACAGGCCTTACTTTGACATGGGGCTCATGCTGAGGTCACAGTGTGAATTTGTGCCCATCAGCACTCAAGTTTGGGCGTGGCATCAGGGACCATGAAGGTTTCTCCCACCCTGAAGGTGTGACTCCATGCCAAGAGCAAGCTTTACAGCCACGGGGAAGGAGGAGTTCTGTTTTGTGCTTCCGATACCCAGCTGTTGGAGAATTGATATAATGTCTAGGTTCAGATATCTGAAAACCAAGGTTAAAAAGAGGTGACGGCATAAGACCATGGCGTGTCCGAAGTGCTGTGTGTGCGGCCAGCTGTCTCCTTGTCTGTCTGGACGTCTGGCTTCAGGCTGTGTCAGACAGAGCATAAGTGCCCAGTGCAGCCTATCCAGTTCGGGTACCGTCGAGGCCCGAGCAGGTTGATCCTCATCTGGGTTTTCTGGAGAGAGCCCCACAGGGAAACGTTTTTCTTCCATTGGGCAGACCCTGGGCTGGGTTGTGGTTCTGGAGTTCCTAGTCCGGAGGGCTTGTTTGCCAGGATTGTGAGGAAGGAAGTCTGAAAACACAAGCTAGCGTGAGGTTTGGGACCGAGGGCACGGCAGGCCCACTCTGCAGAGGCTGAATCGAGATCTCCTGCACTGAGGTCATGTCAACTATGAGAGGTGTTTCAGGCTAGAGTTTTTGTCCAGCATGGCCTCTTCCTGAAGGGTGTGGGGGCTTCATGAGGCCAGGGAGGTTTGCCTACGATGGGATTTGTAAACTACTCCAAACCTCAAGGTTTCCTTCTGCATGACAGTCGAGTGCTATTGGATGGTTCCAGGAGGCCCCATACGGAAAGACTCGAGAGCATGTGTCTAAGCATGGATGCCTGGGAACGCCACCTCATTTTCCCACTCTTTAGTCAGGACAAGGCAGGCTCAATCTGCGGGCTCCTGGGTGAGCTACCCAGAGGGGAGAGTTGAAATGGACTCTCCTGAAGATGAGTCCTACTGTGGCTTGGTGGTCTGGGAGACCTAGGAATGTGGAGGTGGCTCAGGGACTCTGCAGGATTCTCCAACCTGAGGTGTTTGACACGGCTCCAATAAGGAAGCTTCCCATGTGGAGACGAGAGGAGTTCTTTTCAGTGCCTCAGGAAAGCCCCATATCCTGTTCTTCGAACCAAAGCCTCTGAGGAGTGACACCTGGACACCAAAGCAAGAGTTGAGATTAGGGCCTAAGGGCCTGTCCAGCTCAACCTTCTATCTCTGTTTACATCTGTGTGCATGCCTTCATGGAGGTAGCAGCTCAGCTTGTGTCCGAAGGCCCCTGTGTGTACAGGGAGGCTCCCGGTAGTGGGATGTCCTCGGGGGCCTTGAGGTTTCTCATATTCTGGAGGTGTGTGGCCAAATGAATGGACAGAGTATCCCAGGAGAGAGCAGGCACGGTCCTGTGGTATGGCTCCAGGAAACTCAGCCTAGAGGCTGTGTTTGCCAGGGCTGTGGGGACAGATGTCTGAAAAAGCAAACTTGGCTCTGGTAGGGGCCAAGGTAATGGCAGGCCTGATCTCCAGTCCGTGAGGGGAGATCCTCTGGATATCAAAGGAGGGCAAGTGGGAGGCAGTCGCTCAGGCTTTTGTCTCTGGGTGTTGCTTTCACAGTGGCCGTTCAGTGTAGGGGTTGCTTCAGGGGCCGAGGAAGAGCCTTCCTCTCGGGGGATTGTCCAAGCTCCCAAGTGTTTGGGTTCATTCAGTGGGTAGGGAAGAGTACTGTTTTCTGCCACAGGGGACCTTCCAGGAGAGGGCCTCTAGAGCACATCAGTGGGTTCCCTCAACTGGAATACACACCATCTAGTTAGTCCTGCGTGCCTATGGGCATGGCAAGCCACATATGTGGGCTCTTGGTCCAGTCACTGAGAGGTGTTACTTGAATAAGGTACTCACGCTGAGGGTCACCATGTGTGTTTGTGCCGAAGGCAGGCCTCACGCATGGGCGTGGCCTCATGGGCCATGCCATTTTCGCCTACACTGAAGGTTTGACTCACTGCAAGCAGCAAGGTTTCTTGCCATGGGGAAGGAGGGGTTCTGACTTGTGCATCAGGTTCCCCCCTGTGCAGGGATTGGAGATAAGGTCTAGGTTCCGATGACTGAAAACCGAGGTTGGGAATGGATGGTGGCCTAAGGCAGTGGCGGGTCCAATGTGCTGGGTGTGCAGCCAGCTGTGTCGGTGTCTGTTAGAAGGTCTGGTCTCAGGATATTTGCGACAGAGCATCACTGTTTAAGGTAGCCTATGCAATTGGGGTGTTGCCGAGGGCCAAGCAGTTTGATCCTCATTTGGGGTTTCTGGGCAGCACCATAGACAAAGTTTTTCTCCTGGGAGGCAGGCAGAGTACTTCATTGTGGCCCCAGATTTCCCAGTAGGGAGGGTTTGTGAGCCAGGAGTGTGAGGACGGAAGTCTAGGAACACAAGCTAAAGTGAGGATTGGAGCCAAGGGCAGAGTAGGCCCACTCTGCAGAGGCTGAATCAACATCTCCTGCATCTGAAGTCAGGCTGAGGATTAGACGTTGGCTGAGGCTGGAGTATGTGTCCATGATGGCACCTTCATGAAGCGGGGGCCTCATGAGGCCAAGGAAGTTTACCCACGCTGAGATTGGAGGTTGCCCCAAACCACAAGGTTTCCTTCTGCGGGACATTCGAGTCCTGTTGCATGGCTCCAGGACATACCATACGGAAGGACTGGAGAGCACGGTTCGAAGGATGGATCCCTGTCCAGCATGCCTCGCATTCCCATTGGCCATTAGCCACAAGATATGTTTGATCTGCTGCCTCTGGGGCACGCTACCCAGGGGGCTGAGTTGAAATGGCCTCTCCTGAGGATGCGTCATAATGTGCGCTTGGGTCCATGGAGACCTTGGAATGTGCTGGTTGTTCAGTGGCCCTGCGGAACTCTCCTACCTGAAGGGTTTGATACATCCCCAGTAAGTAAGCTCCCCATGAGGAGGCGAGAGAGGATTGGTTTGGTGCCTCAGAAAAGCCTCGTGTGCTGGTCTTCGAAAACATTCCTCTGAGGACGGACACATAGAAACCAAAGCTAAGGTCCAGATTAGAGCCTGGGGGCCTGTCCATTTCAACCTTCTGTCTCTGGGGACACTGTCTGAGAGTCTAAGTGGAGATAGTTGCTCCGCTGTTGTAAGAGAGCCCCTCTTAATCCAGGGTGGTTTACACTATTGATGGCCTCAGGGGCCTTGGAGCTTTTCCCTAACCTGTAGGGTTGTGGTCAATGGATTGGGCACACTTGCCTTGGAGAGGGCAGGCACAATCTTTCGCTGTGGCTCCAGAGGCCCTAGCCTGGAGGTTGTGTGGGTCAAGGCTGTGGGCACAGAAGTCTGAAAACACAAACTCAGCTTATGAGTGGCGCCTAGGGTATGGCAGGCCGGATGTACAGCCCGAGAGGGAGCTCCTGGGCCTCTGAAACAAGGGCGAGTGGGAGGCGTTCCTTCAGGCTTTTGTCTCTGGATGTTGTGTCCGGGATAGCCGTGGATTGGAGGGGTGGCCTCAGGGACTGTGGACGAGTATCCCTCTCTGGGGATTTGTCCCAGCTCCCAAGAGTTTGGGGTCATTTTGTGGGAAGGGTGGAGTCGTGTTGTCTGGCTCATGTGTCTCTCCAAGAAAGGTATTCCAGAGCAGAGCCCCAGGTACAGGCGGGGCGACTAGAAAACTGAAACACTGGTGAGGATTGGGTCCATAGGGGCTTGGCAAGCCCCATATGCGCCTCTTGGTCCAGGCCCTGACAGGCCTTACTTTGACATGGGGCTCATGCTGAGGTCACAGTGTGAATTTGTGCCCATCAGCACTCAAGTTTGGGCGTGGCATCAGGGACCATGAAGGTTTCTCCCACCCTGAAGGTGTGACTCCATGCCAAGAGCAAGCTTTACAGCCACGGGGAAGGAGGAGTTCTGTTTTGTGCTTCCGATACCCAGCTGTTGGAGAATTGATATAATGTCTAGGTTCAGATATCTGAAAACCAAGGTTAAAAAGAGGTGACGGCATAAGACCATGGCGTGTCCGAAGTGCTGTGTGTGCGGCCAGCTGTCTCCTTGTCTGTCTGGACGTCTGGCTTCAGGCTGTGTCAGACAGAGCATAAGTGCCCAGTGCAGCCTATCCAGTTCGGGTACCGTCGAGGCCCGAGCAGGTTGATCCTCATCTGGGTTTTCTGGAGAGAGCCCCACAGGGAAACGTTTTTCTTCCATTGGGCAGACCCTGGGCTGGGTTGTGGTTCTGGAGTTCCTAGTCCGGAGGGCTTGTTTGCCAGGATTGTGAGGAAGGAAGTCTGAAAACACAAGCTAGCGTGAGGTTTGGGACCGAGGGCACGGCAGGCCCACTCTGCAGAGGCTGAATCGAGATCTCCTGCACTGAGGTCATGTCAACTATGAGAGGTGTTTCAGGCTAGAGTTTTTGTCCAGCATGGCCTCTTCCTGAAGGGTGTGGGGGCTTCATGAGGCCAGGGAGGTTTGCCTACGATGGGATTTGTAAACTACTCCAAACCTCAAGGTTTCCTTCTGCACGACAGTCGAGTGCTATTGGATGGTTCCAGGAGGCCCCATACGGAAAGACTCGAGAGCATGTGTCTAAGCATGGATGCCTGGGAACGCCACCTCATTTTCCCACTCTTTAGTCAGGACAAGGCAGGCTCAATCTGCGGGCTCCTGGGTGAGCTACCCAGAGGGGAGAGTTGAAATGGACTCTCCTGAAGATGAGTCCTACTGTGGCTTGGTGGTCTGGGAGACCTAGGAATGTGGAGGTGGCTCAGGGACTCTGCAGGATTCTCCAACCTGAGGTGTTTGACACGGCTCCAATAAGGAAGCTTCCCATGTGGAGACGAGAGGAGTTCTTTTCAGTGCCTCAGGAAAGCCCCATATCCTGTTCTTCGAACCAAAGCCTCTGAGGAGTGACACCTGGACACCAAAGCAAGAGTTGAGATTAGGGCCTAAGGGCCTGTCCAGCTCAACCTTCTATCTCTGTTTACATCTGTGTGCATGCCTTCATGGAGGTAGCAGCTCAGCTTGTGTCCGAAGGCCCCTGTGTGTACAGGGAGGCTCCCGGTAGTGGGATGTCCTCGGGGGCCTTGAGGTTTCTCATATTCTGGAGGTGTGTGGCCAAATGAATGGACAGAGTATCCCAGGAGAGAGCAGGCACGGTCCTGTGGTATGGCTCCAGGAAACTCAGCCTAGAGGCTGTGTTTGCCAGGGCTGTGGGGACAGATGTCTGAAAAAGCAAACTTGGCTCTGGTAGGGGCCAAGGTAATGGCAGGCCTGATCTCCAGTCCGTGAGGGGAGATCCTCTGGATATCAAAGGAGGGCAAGTGGGAGGCAGTCGCTCAGGCTTTTGTCTCTGGGTGTTGCTTTCACAGTGGCCGTTCAGTGTAGGGGTTGCTTCAGGGGCCGAGGAAGAGCCTTCCTCTCGGGGGATTGTCCAAGCTCCCAAGTGTTTGGGTTCATTCAGTGGGTAGGGAAGAGTACTGTTTTCTGCCACAGGGGACCTTCCAGGAGAGGGCCTCTAGAGCACATCAGTGGGTTCCCTCAACTGGAATACACACCATCTAGTTAGTCCTGCGTGCCTATGGGCATGGCAAGCCACATATGTGGGCTCTTGGTCCAGTCACTGAGAGGTGTTACTTGAATAAGGTACTCACGCTGAGGGTCACCATGTGTGTTTGTGCCGAAGGCAGGCCTCACGCATGGGCGTGGCCTCATGGGCCATGCCATTTTCGCCTACACTGAAGGTTTGACTCACTGCAAGCAGCAAGGTTTCTTGCCATGGGGAAGGAGGGGTTCTGACTTGTGCATCAGGTTCCCCCCTGTGCAGGGATTGGAGATAAGGTCTAGGTTCCGATGACTGAAAACCGAGGTTGGGAATGGATGGTGGCCTAAGGCAGTGGCGGGTCCAATGTGCTGGGTGTGCAGCCAGCTGTGTCGGTGTCTGTTAGAAGGTCTGGTCTCAGGATATTTGCGACAGAGCATCACTGTTTAAGGTAGCCTATGCAATTGGGGTGTTGCCGAGGGCCAAGCAGTTTGATCCTCATTTGGGGTTTCTGGGCAGCACCATAGACAAAGTTTTTCTCCTGGGAGGCAGGCAGAGTACTTCATTGTGGCCCCAGATTTCCCAGTAGGGAGGGTTTGTGAGCCAGGAGTGTGAGGACGGAAGTCTAGGAACACAAGCTAAAGTGAGGATTGGAGCCAAGGGCAGAGTAGGCCCACTCTGCAGAGGCTGAATCAACATCTCCTGCATCTGAAGTCAGGCTGAGGATTAGACGTTGGCTGAGGCTGGAGTATGTGTCCATGATGGCACCTTCATGAAGCGGGGGCCTCATGAGGCCAAGGAAGTTTACCCACGCTGAGATTGGAGGTTGCCCCAAACCACAAGGTTTCCTTCTGCGGGACATTCGAGTCCTGTTGCATGGCTCCAGGACATACCATACGGAAGGACTGGAGAGCACGGTTCGAAGGATGGATCCCTGTCCAGCATGCCTCGCATTCCCATTGGCCATTAGCCACAAGATATGTTTGATCTGCTGCCTCTGGGGCACGCTACCCAGGGGGCTGAGTTGAAATGGCCTCTCCTGAGGATGCGTCATAATGTGCGCTTGGGTCCATGGAGACCTTGGAATGTGCTGGTTGTTCAGTGGCCCTGCGGAACTCTCCTACCTGAAGGGTTTGATACATCCCCAGTAAGTAAGCTCCCCATGAGGAGGCGAGAGAGGATTGGTTTGGTGCCTCAGAAAAGCCTCGTGTGCTGGTCTTCGAAAACATTCCTCTGAGGACGGACACATAGAAACCAAAGCTAAGGTCCAGATTAGAGCCTGGGGGCCTGTCCATTTCAACCTTCTGTCTCTGGGGACACTGTCTGAGAGTCTAAGTGGAGATAGTTGCTCCGCTGTTGTAAGAGAGCCCCTCTTAATCCAGGGTGGTTTACACTATTGATGGCCTCAGGGGCCTTGGAGCTTTTCCCTAACCTGTAGGGTTGTGGTCAATGGATTGGGCACACTTACCTTGGAGAGGGCAGGCACAATCTTTCGCTGTGGCTCCAGAGGCCCTAGCCTGGAGGTTGTGTGGGTCAAGGCTGTGTGCACAGAAGTCTGAAAACACAAACTCAGCTTATGAGTGGCGCCTAGGGTATGGCAGGCCGGATGTACAGCCCGAGAGGGAGCTCCTGGGCCTCTGAAACAAGGGCGAGTGGGAGGCGTTCCTTCAGGCTTTTGTCTCTGGATGTTGTGTCCGGGATAGCCGTGGATTGGAGGGGTGGCCTCAGGGACTGTGGACGAGTATCCCTCTCTGGGGATTTGTCCCAGCTCCCAAGAGTTTGGGGTCATTTTGTGGGAAGGGTGGAGTCGTGTTGTCTGGCTCATGTGTCTCTCCAAGAAAGGTATTCCAGAGCAGAGCCCCAGGTACAGGCGGGGCGACTAGAAAACTGAAACACTGGTGAGGATTGGGTCCATAGGGGCTTGGCAAGCCCCATATGCGCCTCTTGGTCCAGGCCCTGACAGGCCTTACTTTGACATGGGGCTCATGCTGAGGTCACAGTGTGAATTTGTGCCCATCAGCACTCAAGTTTGGGCGTGGCATCAGGGACCATGAAGGTTTCTCCCACCCTGAAGGTGTGACTCCATGCCAAGAGCAAGCTTTACAGCCACGGGGAAGGAGGAGTTCTGTTTTGTGCTTCCGATACCCAGCTGTTGGAGAATTGATATAATGTCTAGGTTCAGATATCTGAAAACCAAGGTTAAAAAGAGGTGACGGCATAAGACCATGGCGTGTCCGAAGTGCTGTGTGTGCGGCCAGCTGTCTCCTTGTCTGTCTGGACGTCTGGCTTCAGGCTGTGTCAGACAGAGCATAAGTGCCCAGTGCAGCCTATCCAGTTCGGGTACCGTCGAGGCCCGAGCAGGTTGATCCTCATCTGGGTTTTCTGGAGAGAGCCCCACAGGGAAACGTTTTTCTTCCATTGGGCAGACCCTGGGCTGGGTTGTGGTTCTGGAGTTCCTAGTCCGGAGGGCTTGTTTGCCAGGATTGTGAGGAAGGAAGTCTGAAAACACAAGCTAGCGTGAGGTTTGGGACCGAGGGCACGGCAGGCCCACTCTGCAGAGGCTGAATCGAGATCTCCTGCACTGAGGTCATGTCAACTATGAGAGGTGTTTCAGGCTAGAGTTTTTGTCCAGCATGGCCTCTTCCTGAAGGGTGTGGGGGCTTCATGAGGCCAGGGAGGTTTGCCTACGATGGGATTTGTAAACTACTCCAAACCTCAAGGTTTCCTTCTGCACGACAGTCGAGTGCTATTGGATGGTTCCAGGAGGCCCCATACGGAAAGACTCGAGAGCATGTGTCTAAGCATGGATGCCTGGGAACGCCACCTCATTTTCCCACTCTTTAGTCAGGACAAGGCAGGCTCAATCTGCGGGCTCCTGGGTGAGCTACCCAGAGGGGAGAGTTGAAATGGACTCTCCTGAAGATGAGTCCTACTGTGGCTTGGTGGTCTGGGAGACCTAGGAATGTGGAGGTGGCTCAGGGACTCTGCAGGATTCTCCAACCTGAGGTGTTTGACACGGCTCCAATAAGGAAGCTTCCCATGTGGAGACGAGAGGAGTTCTTTTCAGTGCCTCAGGAAAGCCCCATATCCTGTTCTTCGAACCAAAGCCTCTGAGGAGTGACACCTGGACACCAAAGCAAGAGTTGAGATTAGGGCCTAAGGGCCTGTCCAGCTCAACCTTCTATCTCTGTTTACATCTGTGTGCATGCCTTCATGGAGGTAGCAGCTCAGCTTGTGTCCGAAGGCCCCTGTGTGTACAGGGAGGCTCCCGGTAGTGGGATGTCCTCGGGGGCCTTGAGGTTTCTCATATTCTGGAGGTGTGTGGCCAAATGAATGGACAGAGTATCCCAGGAGAGAGCAGGCACGGTCCTGTGGTATGGCTCCAGGAAACTCAGCCTAGAGGCTGTGTTTGCCAGGGCTGTGGGGACAGATGTCTGAAAAAGCAAACTTGGCTCTGGTAGGGGCCAAGGTAATGGCAGGCCTGATCTCCAGTCCGTGAGGGGAGATCCTCTGGATATCAAAGGAGGGCAAGTGGGAGGCAGTCGCTCAGGCTTTTGTCTCTGGGTGTTGCTTTCACAGTGGCCGTTCAGTGTAGGGGTTGCTTCAGGGGCCGAGGAAGAGCCTTCCTCTCGGGGGATTGTCCAAGCTCCCAAGTGTTTGGGTTCATTCAGTGGGTAGGGAAGAGTACTGTTTTCTGCCACAGGGGACCTTCCAGGAGAGGGCCTCTAGAGCACATCAGTGGGTTCCCTCAACTGGAATACACACCATCTAGTTAGTCCTGCGTGCCTATGGGCATGGCAAGCCACATATGTGGGCTCTTGGTCCAGTCACTGAGAGGTGTTACTTGAATAAGGTACTCACGCTGAGGGTCACCATGTGTGTTTGTGCCGAAGGCAGGCCTCACGCATGGGCGTGGCCTCATGGGCCATGCCATTTTCGCCTACACTGAAGGTTTGACTCACTGCAAGCAGCAAGGTTTCTTGCCATGGGGAAGGAGGGGTTCTGACTTGTGCATCAGGTTCCCCCCTGTGCAGGGATTGGAGATAAGGTCTAGGTTCCGATGACTGAAAACCGAGGTTGGGAATGGATGGTGGCCTAAGGCAGTGGCGGGTCCAATGTGCTGGGTGTGCAGCCAGCTGTGTCGGTGTCTGTTAGAAGGTCTGGTCTCAGGATATTTGCGACAGAGCATCACTGTTTAAGGTAGCCTATGCAATTGGGGTGTTGCCGAGGGCCAAGCAGTTTGATCCTCATTTGGGGTTTCTGGGCAGCACCATAGACAAAGTTTTTCTCCTGGGAGGCAGGCAGAGTACTTCATTGTGGCCCCAGATTTCCCAGTAGGGAGGGTTTGTGAGCCAGGAGTGTGAGGACGGAAGTCTAGGAACACAAGCTAAAGTGAGGATTGGAGCCAAGGGCAGAGTAGGCCCACTCTGCAGAGGCTGAATCAACATCTCCTGCATCTGAAGTCAGGCTGAGGATTAGACGTTGGCTGAGGCTGGAGTATGTGTCCATGATGGCACCTTCATGAAGCGGGGGCCTCATGAGGCCAAGGAAGTTTACCCACGCTGAGATTGGAGGTTGCCCCAAACCACAAGGTTTCCTTCTGCGGGACATTCGAGTCCTGTTGCATGGCTCCAGGACATACCATACGGAAGGACTGGAGAGCACGGTTCGAAGGATGGATCCCTGTCCAGCATGCCTCGCATTCCCATTGGCCATTAGCCACAAGATATGTTTGATCTGCTGCCTCTGGGGCACGCTACCCAGGGGGCTGAGTGAAATGGCCTCTCCTGAGGATGCGTCATAATGTGCGCTTGGGTCCATGGAGACCTTGGAATGTGCTGGTTGTTCAGTGGCCCTGTGGAACTCTCCTACCTGAAGGGTTTGATACATCCCCAGTAAGTAAGCTCCCCATGAGGAGGCGAGAGAGGATTGGTTTGGTGCCTCAGAAAAGCCTCGTGTGCTGGTCTTCGAAAACATTCCTCTGAGGACGGACACATAGAAACCAAAGCTAAGGTCCAGATTAGAGCCTGGGGGCCTGTCCATTTCAACCTTCTGTCTCTGGGGACACTGTCTGAGAGTCTAAGTGGAGATAGTTGCTCCGCTGTTGTAAGAGAGCCCCTCTTAATCCAGGGTGGTTTACACTATTGATGGCCTCAGGGGCCTTGGAGCTTTTCCCTAACCTGTAGGGTTGTGGTCAATGGATTGGGCACACTTACCTTGGAGAGGGCAGGCACAATCTTTCGCTGTGGCTCCAGAGGCCCTAGCCTGGAGGTTGTGTGGGTCAAGGCTGTGTGCACAGAAGTCTGAAAACACAAACTCAGCTTATGAGTGGCGCCTAGGGTATGGCAGGCCGGATGTACAGCCCGAGAGGGAGCTCCTGGGCCTCTGAAACAAGGGCGAGTGGGAGGCGTTCCTTCAGGCTTTTGTCTCTGGATGTTGTGTCCGGGATAGCCGTGGATTGGAGGGGTGGCCTCAGGGACTGTGGACGAGTATCCCTCTCTGGGGATTTGTCCCAGCTCCCAAGAGTTTGGGGTCATTTTGTGGGAAGGGTGGAGTCGTGTTGTCTGGCTCATGTGTCTCTCCAAGAAAGGTATTCCAGAGCAGAGCCCCAGGTACAGGCGGGGCGACTAGAAAACTGAAACACTGGTGAGGATTGGGTGCATAGGGGCTTGGCAAGCCCCATATGCGCCTCTTGGTCCAGGCCCTGACAGGCCTTACTTTGACATGGGGCTCATGCTGAGGTCACAGTGTGAATTTGTGCCCATCAGCACTCAAGTTTGGGCGTGGCATCAGGGACCATGAAGGTTTCTCCCACCCTGAAGGTGTGACTCCATGCCAAGAGCAAGCTTTACAGCCACGGGGAAGGAGGAGTTCTGTTTTGTGCTTCCGATACCCAGCTGTTGGAGAATTGATATAATGTCTAGGTTCAGATATCTGAAAACCAAGGTTAAAAAGAGGTGACGGCATAAGACCATGGCGTGTCTGAAGTGCTGTGTGTGCGGCCAGCTGTCTCCTTGTCTGTCTGGACGTCTGGCTTCAGGCTGTGTCAGACAGAGCATAAGTGCCCAGTGCAGCCTATCCAGTTCGGGTACCGTCGAGGCCCGAGCAGGTTGATCCTCATCTGGGTTTTCTGGAGAGAGCCCCACAGGGAAACGTTTTTCTTCCATTGGGCAGACCCTGGGCTGGGTTGTGGTTCTGGAGTTCCTAGTCCGGAGGGCTTGTTTGCCAGGATTGTGAGGAAGGAAGTCTGAAAACACAAGCTAGCGTGAGGTTTGGGACCGAGGGCACGGCAGGCCCACTCTGCAGAGGCTGAATCGAGATCTCCTGCACTGAGGTCATGTCAACTATGAGAGGTGTTTCAGGCTAGAGTTTTTGTCCAGCATGGCCTCTTCCTGAAGGGTGTGGGGGCTTCATGAGGCCAGGGAGGTTTGCCTACGATGGGATTTGTAAACTACTCCAAACCTCAAGGTTTCCTTCTGCACGACAGTCGAGTGCTATTGGATGGTTCCAGGAGGCCCCATACGGAAAGACTCGAGAGCATGTGTCTAAGCATGGATGCCTGGGAACGCCACCTCATTTTCCCACTCTTTAGTCAGGACAAGGCAGGCTCAATCTGCGGGCTCCTGGGTGAGCTACCCAGAGGGGAGAGTTGAAATGGATTCTCCTGAAGATGAGTCCTACTGTGGCTTGGTGGTCTGGGAGCTTTCTGGGTGTTGGTCCGGAGGTCTGGGCTCAGGCTGTGTCCAACAGTGCATTAGTGCCCAGGTTAGACTAGATAATTTGGGTAAAGTCGAGTGCTGTGTAGGTTTATCCTCATTTAAGGTGCCTGGGCAGCTCATGAGGCAATACTTTTTTTTTTTTTTTAAAGGGCAGGCAGTGTGCTGCATTGTGGGTCCGGAATTGCCAAACTTGAGGGCTTCGGGGCCAGGAGTGTGAGGACGGAAGTCTGAGAACACAAGCTAGACTTGGGAATCAGGGCGAGGGCACGACAGGTACCCCCTGCAGATCTGATCCAATATCTCATGCATCTGAATTCAGGGCGAGGATCAGACGTTGGCTCAGGTTGTAGTTTCCGTGCATGACGGCCGCACCATGAAGGGAGCGGAATCTCGAGGCCATTGAGGTTTTCCCACGTTGGGAGTTGTGGGATGCCCCCTTTAAGCATTCGTTCTGCGGGACAATGGAGACATGTTGGACAGCTCCAGCATATCCCACATGGAATGACTCCAGAGCTCCGTTCGAGGATGGATGCCTGGGAAGCCCGCCTCCCAGGGCTTCCAATTGTCTCCTAGCAACAAGACAGTTTAGATCTGATGGCTCTGCAGGAGCAACCAGGGTTGCTGAGTTGAAATGGACTTTCCTAGGATGGGTCCTAATGTATTTTTGTGTCCATGAGGGCCTTGGAATGGGGCAGTGGCACCGGAACCCTGAAGTACTCTCCTAAGCTTTTGACATAGTTCCCATGCACAGGATTCCTTGTGGAGACGAGATGAGTTCTGATGGGTGCCTCAGGAAAACCCCTATGCTCGTATTGGAATCAGGCTTTTGAGGAGACATGACTGTAAACCAAAGCAATGGATCCTATTATGGCCTAGGGTCCTGTCTGGTTCAATCTTCTTCTCTGGGTATATCCATCTATGGTATGAGTGGAAGTAGATTATCAGCTGGTATCAGACAGCCCTTGTGTGTTCCGGGCGACCTACACTATTGGAATGGCCTCAGGGATTTGGCGGTTTCTCCTAATTGGTACGATTTTGGCAGATGCTCAGCTGGTGTCAGACCGCCCTTGTTTATCCCGGGCGACCTACACTATTGGGATGGCCTCAGGGATTTGGCGGTTTCTCTTAATTTGTACAATTTTGGACAATGGAATGGGCAGAATTCCCATGGATTGGTAGGCACAGTCCTAATATGTGGCTCCAGGGGCCCCAGCCTGGAGGGTGTGTGGCCCAGGACTTTGAGGACAGAAGTCTGGAAACACAAACTCAGCTTAGGTTGAGGGACTTAGGTATGGCAGGCCCGATGTACAAACCATGAGAAGAACTCTTCAGGATATTAAGAAAGTGCGAATCTGAGGCGCTTGCTCAGGCTTTTGTCTCTGGATATTTTATCAGCGCTGGCCGTGGAATGTCGGGGAGGACTCATGGGCCATGGACAAATCATCCTCTCTGAGGATTTGGCCAGATTCCCAATTGTTGTTCGTCAATCTGTGGGATGAGAGTACTCCTTTCAGTTTTGTTACCTCAGGTGTCCCACCAAAAGAGGAATTCCAAAGCAAAGCCGTGGGGAAGACTGAAGGGACAACCTGAACTATGGTTAAAAATTGGGGCCTAGGGGCATGGAAGCCCAATATGCTATCTCTTCATCCAGCCACTGAGAGGCCTTACTTGAGGACTGGGCTCAGGCTGAGAGTCACAATGTGTGATTGGGACCCATGTGGTCCGCGAGCATGGGCGGGGCCTCATGGGCCACACTGGTTTCAACTACACTGAACGTTGGACAACATGCCAACCACAAGGTTTCTTGCCATGGGGAAGGAGTTCTGATTTCTGAATCACGTTCAACCCCGGGCAGTGATTGGAGATAAGGTCTAGGTTCAGAAGCATGAAAAAAGAGGTTGGGAAGAGATGACGACCTAAGGCCATGGCGGCTCGATGTGCTCAGTGTGCAGCCAGCTGTCTGGGTGGGGCCAGGAGTTCCAGGCTCAGGCTGTGTCAGAAAGGGCATTAGTGACCTGGTCAGCCTATGTATTTGTGGTACAGCCAAGGTAGGTGCAGGTTGATCCTCATTTGGGGTTACTGGGTAGCCCCAGAGGGCAATGTTTTTCTTCTGGGGGGCAGGCAGAGTGCTGCATTGTAGTTCTGGATTGCCAAACTGGAGGGCTTGTGGGCCAGTAGTCTGAGGACAGAATTCTGAGGCTTCGGTTTTTGGGTGAGGCCATGGCAGGCACAATCTACAGACCTGAATCGAGATCTCGTGCATCTGAAGTCAGGGCGAGGATCAGACGATCGCTCAGGTTGGAGTTTCTGTCCCTGATGGCCGCTTCATGAAGGGGGGGCATCTCGATGCCATGGGGGTTTTCCCACGATGGGAGGTGTGAGCAGCTCCAAACTGCAAAGAGTCTTCTGCAGGACAATTGAGACCTGTTGTTTGGCCCAGGCCATGATTCTGAGCAGGGTTCTAAGGATGCATGGCTGGGTAGCCCACCTCGCATTCCAATTGTCTCCTAGCAACAAGACAGGTTAGATCTGCTGGATCTGGGGGAGCAACCGAGGAGGCTGAGTTGAAATGGACTCTCCTGTGGATGGGTCCTAATGTGCTTTTGTGTCTAAGGAGACCTTGAAATGGTGCCCTGAAGGGTTCTCCTACACAGAGGCTTTAACACAGCTCCAACGTGCAAGTGTTCCTTGTGTAGATGAGATGTTTCCTGATGGGTGAGTCAAGAAACAGCCATATGCTGGTTTTGAAATCCAGGCCTCTGAGGAGAGATGCATGGAAAACAAAGCAATGGATCTGATTACTGCCTAGGGACCCGGTCTTTACTTTTTACCTCTGGGGATATCTCTCTATGGGTCTGAGTGCAGGTAGGTGCTCAGATGGGCTCAGATTGCCCCTGTGTTTCCTGGGAAGCCAGGACTAGTGCGATGGATCAGGGACTTTGGAGGTTTATCCAATTAGAAGGGTTGTGGCCATTGGAATGGGCACACACAAATCCCTTGGAGAGAGCAAGTACAGTCCTCAGGTTTGGCTCCAGGGGCCTGAGCCTGTAGGTTGGGTAGGCCAGTTCTCTTTGGACAGTTGTCTGAAAACAAAACCTCGGCTTATGTTTCGGGTCGTACGTATGGCAGGACTGATCTACAGACCATGAGGAGAACTCTTCGGGATTTGAAAAAAGGGCGAGTGTGAGGCTCTTGCTCAAGTTTTTGTCTCTGGATATCGTGTCAATCATGGTGGTGAAATTTCTGGGTGACTTCATGGGAAATGGACGAGTCTTACTCTCTGGTGGTTTGGCCCCGTCCAAAGTGTTTGGGGTAATTCAGTGTGATGGAAGAATTCCGTTTATTTGTTGTTGTTGTTTGCTTTTTTAACCTCAGTTGACCCACCAAATGAGGGATTCCAGAGTAGAGCCCTGGGGAGGGGCAACCGGACAATCAGAAATCTGGTTAAAAATTGGGGACTAGGGACATATCAAGTCCATTATGACATCTTATGGTTCAGCCACTGAGAGGACTTACTAGAGTACAGGACTCATGCTGAGGGTCACAATGCGTGTTTATGCCCTCGTCGCACTCAAGAATGGGCGGGGCCTCAGGGTGAATGCTGGTTTCTCCTACACTGAACGTTGGACAACGTGCCAACCACAAGGTTTCTTGCCATGCGTAAGGAGGAGTTCTGATTTCTGCATCACACTCACCCCTGGGCAGATGTTGGAGATAAGGTTGCAGTTCTGAAGTTGAAAACTGAGGTAGGGAATGGATGATGACCTAAGGTCATGGCAGGTCTTATATGCTCAGTGTGCGGTCAGCTTTCTGGGGGTTGGTCAGGAGGTCCGGCTCAGGTTGTGTCCGACAGTACTTTAGTGCACAGGTTAGACTATATAACTTTGGTAAATAGAATGCTGTGTATGTTTATCCTCATTTAAGGTGCCTGGGAAGCTCATGAGGCAATAATTTTTTTCTAGAGCGCAGGCAGTGTGCTGCATTGTGGGTCCGGAATTGCCAAACTTGAGGGATTCGGGGCCAGGGGTGTGAGGACGGAAGTCTGAGAAGAAAGCTAGACTTGGGTTTCAGGGCGAGAGCACGGCAGGTACCACCTGCAGCTCTGAACCAATATCTCATGCATCTGAAGTCAGGGCGAGGATCAGACGTTGGTTCAGGTTGGAGTTTCTGTGCATGACGGCCGCTTCATGAAGGGAGCGGAATCTCGAGGCCATTGAGGTTTTCCCACGTTGGGAGTTGTGGGATGCCCCCTTCAAGGATTCCTTCTGCAGGACAATTGAGACCTGTTGGACAGCTCCAGGACATCCCATATGAAATGACTACAGAGCATCATACGAGGATGGATGCCTGGGAAGCCCGCCTCGCATTCTAATTTTCTCCTTGCAACAAGATAGTTTAGATCTGATGGCTCTGCGGGAGCAACCGGGGTGGTTGTGTTGAAATGGACTTTCCTGAGGTTGGGTCTTAATGGGTTTTGTGTCCCTGAGGGTCTTGGAATGGGGCAGTGGCACCGGAACCCTGAAGTACTCTCCTAAGCTTCTGACATAGCTCCCATGCACAAGTTTCCTTGTGGAGACGAGATGAGTTCTGATGGGTGCCTCAGGAAAACCCCTATGCTCGTATTGGAATCAGTCTTTTGAGGACACATGCCAGTAAACCAAAGCAATGGATCCTATTATGGCCTAGGTTCCTGTCTGGTTCAATCTTCTTCTCTGGGGACATCCCTCTATGGTGTGAGTAGACGTAGATGCTCAGCTGGTGTCAGACCGCCCTTGTTTGTCCCGGGCGACCTACACAATTGGGATGGCCTCATGGATTTTGCGGTTTCTCTTAATTTGTACAATTTTGGACAATGGAATGGGCAGAATTCCCATGGATTGGTAGGCACAGTCCTAATGTGTGGCGCCAGGGGCCCCAGCCTGGAGCGTGTGTGGCCCAAAATTTGAGGACAAAGTCTGAAAACACAAACTCAGCTTAGGTTTGGGGACGTAGCTATGGCATGCCCGATCTACAAACCATGAGAAGATTTCGTCAGGATATGAAGAAAGTGCGAATCTGAGGCGCTTGCTCAGGCTTTTGTCTCTGGATTTTGTATCAGCGCTGGCCGTGGAATGTCGGGGAGGCCTCATGGGCCATGGACGAATCTTCCTCTCTGAGGATTTGGCCCGATTCCCAATTGTTTTTCGTCAATCTGTGGGATGGGGGGACTCCTTTCAGTTTTGTTACCTCAGGTGTCCCACCAAAAGAAGAATTCCAAAGCAAACCGTGGGGAAGACTGAAGGGACTACCCGAACTATGGTTAAAAATTGGGGCCTAGGGGCATGGCAAGCCCAAAATGCTATATCTTCATCCACCCACTGAGAAGCCTTACTTGAGGACTGAGCTCAGGCTGAGGGTCACAATGTGTGTTTGGGACCCATGTGGCCCGCGAGCATGGGCGGGGCCTCATGGGCCACTCTGGTTTCAACTACACTGAACGTTGGTCAACATGCCAACCACAAGGTTTCTTGCCATGGGGAAGGAGTCCTGATTTCTGCATCACGTTCAATCCTGGGCAGTGATTGGAGATAAGGTCTAGGATCTGAAGCCTGAAAACCGAGGTTGGAAAGAGATGACGACCTAAGGCCATGGCGGCTCGATGTGCTCAGTGTGCGGCCAACTGCCTGGGTGGGGCCAGGAGTTCCAGGCTCAGGATGTGTCAGAACGGGCATTAGTTCCCTGGTCAGCCTATACATTTGGGGTACAGCCAAGGTAGGTGCAGGTTGATCCTCATTTGGGATTACTGTGTAGCCCCTGAGGGCAATGTTTTTCTTCTGGACGGCAGGAAGAGTGCTGCATTGTAGTTCTGGATTGCCAAACTGGAGGGCTTGTGGGCCAGTAGTCTGAGGACAGAAGTCAGGGAACACAAGCTAGGCTTTGGTTTCTGGGTGAGGCCATGGCAGGCACAATCTACAGACCTGAATCGAGATCTCGTGCATCTGAAGTAGGGCGAGGATGAGACGATCGTTCAGGTTGGAGTTTCTGAACCTGATGGCCCCTTCATGAAGGGGGGGCATCACGATGCCATGGGGGTTTTCCCACGATGGGAGTTTGAGAAGCTCCAAAGTGCAGAGAATTCTGCAGGACAATTGAGACCTGTTGTTTGGCTCCAGGCCAATGATTCTGAGCAGGGTTCTAAAGATGGATGGCTGGGTAGCCCACCTCGCATTCCAATTGTCTCCTAGCAACAAGACAGGTTAGATCTGCTGGATCTGGAGAGACCGAGGATGCTGAGTTGAAATGGACTCTCCGGGGATTGGTCCTAATGTCTTTTGTTTCTATGGAGACCTTGGAATGAAGTGGTGGCACTGGGGTCCTGAACGTTCTCCTAAACAGGGGCTTTGACACAGCTCCAACGTGCAAGTTTCCCATGTGTAGATGAGATGTTTTCTGATGGGTGAGTCAAGAACAGCCATATGCTGGTTGTGAAATCCAGGCCTCTGAGGAGAGATGTCTGGAAACCAAAGCAATGGTTCTGATAAGTGCCTAGGGGCCTGTTCTTTCCTTTTTTCCTCTGGGGACATCTGTCTATGGGTCTAAGTGCAGGTAGGTGCTCAGATGGGCTCAGATTGCCCCTGTTTTTCCTGGGAAGCCACCACTATTGGGATGGATCAGGGACTTTGGAGGTTTATCCTATTAGAAGGGATGTGGCCATTGGAATGGGCACACACAATATCCTTGGAGAGGGCAAGTACAGTCCTCAGGTTTGGCTCCAGGGGCCTGAGCCTGTAGGTTTTGTAGGCCAGGGCTGTTTGGACTGTTGTCTGAAAACACAACCTCGGCTTATGTTTCGGGTCATAGGTATGGCAGGACTGATCTACAGACCATGAGGAGAACACTTCGGTATTTGAAAAAAGAACGAGTGTGAGGCTCTTGCTCAAGTTTTTGTCTCTGGACATCGTGTCACACATGGTGCTGACATTTCTGGGTGACTTCATAGGAAATGGACGATCTTACTCTCTGGTGGTTTGTCCCGTCCAAAGTGTTTGGGATCATTCTGTGTGATGGAAGAATTCCGTTTTTTTTTTTTGTTGTTGTTGTTGTTGTTTTCTTTTTTAACCTCAGGTGACCCACCAAATGAGGGATTCCAGAGTAGAGCCCTTGGGAGGGGCAACCGGATAATCAGAAATCTGGTTAAAAATTGGGGCCTAGGGACATGTCAAGCCCATTATGACATCTTATGGTCCAGCCACTGAGAGGACTTACTAGAGGACAGTACTCATGCTGAGGGTCACAATGCGTGTTTATGCCCTCGTCGCACTCAAGAATGGGCGGGGTCTCACGGTGAATGCTGGTTTCTCCTACACTGAACGTTGGACAACGTGCCAACCACAAGGTTTCTTGCCATGGGTAAGGAGGAGTTCTGATTTCTGCATCACACTCACCCCTGGGCAGTGATTGGAGATAAGGTCTCGGTTCTGAAGCCTGAAAACAGAGGTAGGGAAGAGATGATGACCTAAGGCCATGGCGGGTCTTATGTGCTAACTGTGCGGTCAACTTTCTGGGGGTTGGTCAGGAGGTCCGGGCTCAGGTTGTGTCCGACAGTGCTTTAGTGCACAGGTTAGACTATATAACTTGGGTAAAGTAGAGTGCTGTGTAGGTTAATCCTCATTTAAGGTGCCTGGGAAGATCATGAGGCAATAATTTTTTTCTAGAGGGCAGGCAGAGTGCTGCATTGTGGTTCCGGAATTGCCAAAATTGAGGGCTTCGGGGCCAGGGGTGTGAGGACGGAAGTCTGAGAAGAAAGCTAGACTTGGGTTTCAGGGCGAGGGCACCCCAGGTACCCCCTGCAGCTCTGAATCAATATCTCATTCATCTGAAGTCAGAGCGAGGATCAGATGTTGGCTCAGGTTGGAGTTTCTGTGCATGACGGAGGTTTCATGAAGGGAGCGGAATCTCGAGGCCATTGAGGTTTTCCCACGTTGGGAGTTGTGGGATGCCCCCTTCAAGGATTCCTTCTGCGGGACAGTTGAGACCTGTTGAACAGCTCCAGACATCCCAGATGGAATGACTCCAGAACATCATGCGAGGACGGATGACTTGGAAGCCCGCCTCGCATTCCAATTGTCTCATAGCAACAAGACAGTTTAGATCTGATGGCTCTGCGGGAGCAACCGGGGCGGCTGAGTTGAAATGGACTTTCCTGAGAATGGGTCCTAATGGGTTTTTGTGTCCCTGAGGGCCTTGGAATGGGGTGGTGGCCCCGGGACCATGAAGTACTCTCCTAAGCTTCTGACATAGCTCCCATGCACAGGTTTCCTTGTGGAGACGAGATGAGATCTGATGGGTGCCTCAGGAAAACCCCTATGCTCGTATTGGAATCAGGCTTTTGAGGAGACATGCCTGTAAACCAAAGCAATGGATCCTATTATGGCCTAGGGTTCCGTCTGGTTCAATCTTCTTCTCTGGGGACATCCATCTATGGTATGAGTGGAGGTAGATGCTCAGCTGGTGTCAGACCGCCCTTTTTTGTCCCGGGCGACCTACACTATTGGGATGGCCTCAGGGATTTGGCGGTTTCTCTTAATTTGTACAATTTTGGACAATGGAATGGGCAGAATTCCCATGGATTGGTAGGCACAGTCATAATGTGTGGCTCCAGGGGCCCCAGCCGGGAGGGTGTGTGGCCCAGGACAGAAGTCTGAAAACACAAACTCAGGTTAGGTTTGGGGACGGACATATGGCAGGCCAGATCTGTAAACCATGAGAATAATTCTTCAGGATATGAAGAAAGTGCGAATCTGAGGCACTTGCTCAGGCTTTTGTCTCTGGATTTTGTATCAGCGCGGTCGTGGAATGTCGAGGAGGCCTCATGGGCCATGGGCGAATCTTCCTCTGTGAGGATTTGGACCGATTCCCAATTGTTTTTCGTCAATCTGTGGGATGGGAGGACTCCATTCAGCTTTGTTACCTCAGGTGTCCCACCAAAAGAGGAATTCCAAAGAAAAGCCGTGGGGAAGACTGAAGGGACAACCCGAACTATGGTTAAAAATTGGGGCCTGGGGCATGGCAAGCCCAATATGCTATCTCTTCATCCAGCCACTGAGAGGCCTTACTTGAGGACTGGGCTCAGGCTGAGAGTCACAAAGTGTGATTGGGACCCATGTGGCCCGCGACCATGGGCGGGCCTTATGGGCCAAACTGGTTTCAACTACACTGAACGTTGGACAACATGCCAACCACAAGGTTTCTTGCCATGGGGAAGGAGTTCTGATTTCTTCATCCGCTTCAACCCTGGGCAGTGATTGGAGATAAGGTTTAGGTTCTGAAACCTGAAAACTGAGGTTGGGAAGAGATGAAGATCTAAGGCCATGGCGGCTCCATATGCTCAGTGTGCGGCCAGCTGTCTGGGTATGGCTAAATGTTCCAGGCTCAGGCTGTGTCAGAAAGGGCATTAGTGCCCGGGTCAGCCTATATATTGGGGGTACAGCCAAGGTAGGTGTAGGTTGATCCTCATTTGGGGTTACTTTGTAGCCCCTGAGGGCAATGTTTTTCTTCTGGAGGGCAGGCAGAGTGCTGCATTGTAGTTCTGGATTGCCAAACTGGAGGGCTGGTGGGCCAGTAGTCTGAGGACAGAAGTCTGAGAACACAAGCCAGGCTTCGGTTTCTAGGTGAGGCCATGGCAGGCACAATCTACAGACTTGAATCGAGATCTCGTGCATCTGAAGTCTAGGCAAAGATCAGACGATCGCTCAGGTTGGAGTTTCTGAACCTGATGGCCCCTTCACGAAGGGGGGGCATCACGAGGCCATGGGGGTTTTCCCACGTTAGGAGGTGTGAGCAGCTCCAAACTGCAAAGAGTCTTCTGCAGGACAATTGAGACCTGTTGTTTGGCTCAAGGCCATGATTCTGAGCTGGGTTCTAAGGATGGATGGCTGGGTAGCCCACCTCGCATTCCAATTGTCTCCTAGCAACAAGACCGGTTAGATCTGCTGGATCTGGGGGAGCAACCGAGGAGGCTGAGTTGAAATGGACTCTCCTGCGGATGGGTCCTAATATGCTTTTGTGTCTATAAAGACCTTGGAATGGTGCCCTGAAGGGTTCTCCTACACAGAGGCTTTGACACAGCTCCAACGTGCAAGTTTCCCATGTATAGATGAGATGTTTTCTGATGGGTGAGTCAAGAAACAGCCATATGCTGGTTTTGAAATCCAGGCCTCTGAGGAGAGATGCCTGGAAAACATAGCAATGGATCTGATTAGTGCCTAGGAACCCGGTCTTTCCTTTTTACCTCTGGGGAGATCTCTCTATGGGTCTGAGTGCATGTAGGTGCTCAGAAGGGCTCAGATTGCCTCTGTATTTCCTGGGAAGCCGGCACTAGTGCGATGGATCAGGGTTTTTGGAGGTTTATCCTATTAAAAGGGTTGTGGCCATTGGAATGGGCACACACAATTCCCTTGGAGATGGCAAGTACAGTCCTCAGGTGTGGCTCAAGGGGCCTGAGCCTGTAGGTTGTGTAGGCTAGGGCTGTTTGTACAGTTGTCTGAAAACACAACCTCGGCTTATGTATCGGGTTGTACGTATGGCAGGATTGATCTACAGACCATGAGGAGAACTCTTCGGGATTTGAAAAAAGGGCGAGTGGGAGGCTCTTGCTCAAGTTTTTGTCTCTGGATATCGTGTCACTCATGGTGATGAAATTTCTGGGTGACTTCATGGGAAATGGACGAGTCTTACTCTCTGGTGGTTTGGCCCCGTCCAAAGTGTTTGGGGTCATTCTGTGTGATGGAAGAATTCCGTTTTTTTGTTTTTGTTATTTTATTTTTTAACCTCAGGTGACCCACCAAATGAGGGATTCCAGAGTAGAGCCCTGGGGAGGGGCAACCGGACAATCAGAAATCTGGTTAAAAATTGGGGCCTAGGGACATGTCAAGCCCATTATGACATCTAATGGTGCAGCCACTGAGAGGACTTACTAGAGGACAGGACTCATGCTGAGGGTCACAATGCGTGTGTATGCCCTCGTCGCACTCAAGAATGGGCGGGGCCTCAGGGTGAATGCTGGTTTCTGCTACACTGAACTTTGGACAACGTGCCAACCACAAGGGTTCTTGCCATGGGTAAGGAGGAGTTCTGATTTCTGCATCACACTCACCCCTGGGCAGTGATTGGAGATAAGGTCTCGGTTCTGAAGCCTGAAAACTGAGGTAGGGAAGAGATGATGACCTAAGTCCATGGCGGGTCTTATGTGCTCAGTGTGCGGTCAGCTTTCTGGGGGTTGGTCAGGAGGTCCGGGCTCAGGTTGTGTCCGACAGTGCTTTAGTGCACAGGTTAGACTATATAACTTGGGTAAAGTCGAGTGCTGTGTAGGTTTATTCTCATTTAAGGTGCCCAGGAAGCTCATGAGGCAATAATTTTTTTCTAGAGGGCAGGCAGAGTGCTGCATTGTGTGTCCGGAATTGCCAAACTTGAGGGCTTCGGGGCCAGGCGTGTGAGGATGGAAGTCTGAGAAGGAAGCTAGACTGGGTTTCAGGGCGAGGACACGGCTGGAACCCCTTCAGCTCTGAACCAATATCTCATGCATCTGAAGTCAGGGCGAGGATCAGACGTTGGCTCAGGTTGTAGTTTCTGTGCATGACGGACGCTTCATGAAGGGAGCGGCATCTCAAGGCCATTGAGGTTTTCCCACGTTGGGAGTTGTGGGGTGACCCTTTCAAGGATTGCTTCTGCGGGACAATTGAGATCTGTTGGACAGCTCCAGGACATACCAGATGGAATGACTCCAGAGCTCATGCGAGGATGGATGCCTGGGAAGCCCGCCTCGCATTCCAATTGTCTCCTAGCAACAAGACAGTTTAGATCTGATGGCTCTGCGGGAGCAACCGGGGTGGCTGAGTTGAAATGGACTTTCCTGAGGTTGGGTCCTAATGGGTTTTTGTGTCCCTGAGGGCCTTGGATTGGGGTCGTGGCCTCGGGACCCTGAAGTACTCTCCTAAGCTTCTGACATAGCATCCATGCACAGGTTTCCTTGTGGAGACGAGATGAGTTATGATGGGTGCCTCAGGAAAACCTCTATGCTCGTATTGGAATCAGGCTTTTGAGGAGACATGCCTGTAAACCAAAGCAATGGATCCTATTATGGCCTAGGGTCCCGTCTGGTTCAATCTTCTTCTCTGGGGACATCCATCTATGGTATGAGTGGAGGTAGATGCTCAGCTGTTGTCAGACCGCCCTTGTTTGTCCCGGGCGACCTACATTATTGGGATGGCCTCAGGGATTTGGCGGTTTCTCTTAATTTGTACAATTTTGGACAATGGAATGGGCAGAATTCCCATGGATTGGTAGGCACAGTCCTAATGTGTGGCTCCAGGGGCCCCAGCATTGAGGGAGTGTGGCCTAGGAGTTGAGGACAGAAGTCTGAAAACACAAACTCAGCTTAGGTTTGGGGACGTAGGTATGGCAGGCCCACTCTACAGTCCATGAGAAAAAGTATTCAGGATATGAAGAAAGTGCGAATCTGAGGCACTTGCTCAGTCTTTTGTCTCTGGATTTTGTATCAGCGGTGGCCGTGGAATGTCGGGGAGGCCTCATGGGCCATGGACGAATCTTCCTCTCTGAGGATTCGGCCCGATTCCCAATTGTTTTTGGTCAATCTGTGGGATGGGAGGACTCCTTTCAGTTTTGTTACCTCATGTGTCCCACCAAAAAAGGAATTCCAAAGCAAAGCCGTGGGGAAGACTGAAGGGACAACCCGAACTATGGTTAAAAATTGGGGCCTAGGGGCATGGCAAGCCCAATATGCTATCTCTTCATCCAGCCACTGAGAGGCCTTACTTGAGGACTGGGCTCAGGCTGAGAGTCACAATGAGTGTTTGGGACCCATATGGCCAGCGAGTATGGGCGGGGCCTCATGGGCCACTCTGGTTTCAACTACACTGAACGTTGGAAAACATGCCAACCACAAGGTTTCTTGCCATGGGGAAGGAGTTCTGATTTCTGCATCACGTTCAACCCTGGGCAGTGATTGTAGATAAGGTCTAGGTTCTGAAGCCTGAAAACCGAGGTTGGGAACAGATGACGACCTAAGGCCATGGAGCCTTTATGTGCTCAGTCTGCGGCCACCTGTCTGGGTGGGGCCAGGAGGTCCAGGCTCAGGCTGTGTCAGAAAAGGCATTAGTGCCCTGGTCAGCCTATGTATTTGGGGTACAGCCAAGGTAGGTACAGGTTGATCCTCATTAGGGGTTACTGGGTAGCCCCAGAGGGCAATGTTTTTCTTCTGGAGGGCAGGCAGAGTGCTGCATTGTAGTTCTGGATTGCCAAACTGGAGGGCTTGTGGGCCAGTAGTCTGAGGACAGAAGTCTGAAAACACAAGCTAGGCTTCGGTTTCTGGGTGGGGACATGGCGGCACAATCTACAGACCTGAATCCATATCTCGTGCATCTGAAGTCAGGGCGAGGATCAGACGATCGCTCAGGTTGGAGTTTCTGTCCCTGATGGCCGCTTCATGAAGGGGGGGCATCACGAGCCATGGGGGTTTACCCACGATGGGAGTTGTGAGCAGCTACAAACTGCAAAGAGTCTTCTGCAGGACAATTGAGACCTGTTGTTTGGGGCCAGGCCATTATTCTGAGCAGAGTTCTAAGGATGGATTGCTGGGTAGCCCACCTCGCATTCCCATTGTCTCCAAGCAACCAGACATTTAGATCTGCTGGATCTCGGGGAGCAACTTAGGAGGCTGAGTTTAAGTGGACTCTCCTGTGGATGGGTCCTAATGTGCTTTTGTGTCTATGGAGACCTTGGAATGAAGCGGTGGCACCGGGACCCTGAAGTATTCTCCTAAGCTTTTGACGTAGATCCCATTCACAAGTTTCCTTGTGGAGACGAAATTTGTTCTGATGGGTGCCTCAGGAAACCCCCTATGCTGGTATTGGACTCCAGGCTTTTGAGGAGACATGCTTGTAAACCAAAGTAATGGATCCTATTATGGCCTAGGGTCCTGTCTGGTTCAATCTTCTTCTCTGGGGATATCCATCTATGGAATGTGTGGAGGTAGATGCTCACCTGGTGTCAGACCACCATTGTTTGACCCCGGAGACCTACACTATGGGGATGGCCTCGGGGACTTTTGAGAGTTCTCCTAATTTGTACGATTTGGGACAATCGATTGGGCAGAATTTCCATGGATTGGGTAGGCACAGTCCTAATGTGTGGCTCCAGGGGGCCCCGCCTGGAGGGTGTGTGGCCCAGGACTTTGAGGACAGAAGTCTGAAAACACAAACTCAGCTTAGGTTTGGGGACGTTGGTATGGCAGGGCCAAGCTACAAACCATGAGAAGAACTCTTCAGGATATGAAGAAAGAGCGAGTGTGAGGGACTTGCTCAGGCTTTTGTCACTGGATTTTGTATCAACGATGGCCGTGGAATATGGGGAGGCCTCATGGGTCATGGACGAATCTTCCTCTCTGTGGATTTGGACCGGTCCCAATTGTTTTTCGTCAATCTGTGGGATGTGAGGTCTTTCAGGTTTATTACTTCAGCTGTCTGAACAAAAGAGGAATTCCAAAGCAGAGCCCTGGGGAAGCATGAAGGAACAACCCAAACTATGGTTAAAAATTGGAGCCTAGGGGCATGGCAGGCCCAATATGCTGTCTCTTCATCCAGCCACTTAGAGGCCTTACTTGAGGACTGTGCTCAGGCTGAGGGTCACAATGTGTGTTTGTGACCAATGTGGCCCGAGAGCATGGGCGGGGCCTCATGGGCCACACTGGTTTCAACTACACTGGACTTTGGACAACATGTCAATCATACGGTCTCTTGCCATGGGGAAGGTGTTCTGATTTCTGCATCATTTTCAACCCTGGGCAGTGGTTGGAGATAAGGCCTAGGTTCTGAACCTGAAAAACCGCAGTTGGGAAGAGATGACGACCTAAGGCCATGGCGGGTCTGATATGCTCAGTGTGCAGTCAGCTGCCTGGGTTTGGTCAGGTGGTTCCGGCACAGGTTGTCAGAGAGTGCATTAGTGCCCAGGTTAGACTATATAATTTGGGTATAGTCGAGTGCCGTGTAGGTGTATCCTCATTTGAGGTGCCTGGGCTGCTCATTAGGCATGATATTTTTTCTAGAGGGCAGGCAGATTGCTGCATTGTGGGTCCGGAATTGCCAAACTTGAGGGCTTCTGGGCCCGGAGTGTGAGGACAGAAGTCTGAGAACACAAGCTAGACTTGGGCCTCAGGCCGAGGGCACGGAAGGTACCACCTGCAGATCTGAACCAATATCTCAAGCATCCGAAGTCATGGCGAGGATCAGACCCTGGCTCAGGTTGGAGTTTGTGTGCATGACTGCCCCTTCATAAACGGAGCGGAATCTCAAGGCCATGGAGGTTTTCCCACGTTGGGAGTTGTGGGATGCCCCCTTCAAAAATTCCTTCTGCGGGACAACTGAGACCTGTTGGGCAGCGCCAGGACATCCCATATGGAATGACTCCAGAGCACCGTTGGAGGATGGATGCCAGGGAAGCCCGCCTCGCATTACAATTGTCTCCTAGCAACAAGACAGTTGAGATCGGATGGCTCTGCGGGAGCAACTGGGTGTGGCTGAGTTGAAATTGACTTTCCTGACTGTGGGGTCTAATGTGTGTTTGTGTCCATGAGGGCCTTGGAATTGGGTGGTGGCACCGGGACCCTGAAGTATTCTCCTAAGCTTTTGACATAGCTCCCATGCACAAGTTTCCTTTTGGAGACGAAATTTGTTCTGATGGGTGCCTCAGTAAACCCCTTATGCTGGTATTGGAATCCAGGCTTTTGAGGAGACATGCCTGTAAACCAAAGCAATGGATCCGATTATGGCCTAGGGTCCTGTTTGGTTCAATCTTCTTATCTGGGGATATCTATCTATGGAATGAGTGCAGGTAGATGCTCACCTGGTGTCAGACCGCCCTTGTTTGTCCCCGGAGACCTACACTATTGGGATGGCCTCGGGACTTTGGAGAGTTCTCCTAATTTGTACGATTTTGGACAATGGAATGCGTGGAATTGCCATGGATTGGGTAGTCACAGTCCTAATGTGTGGCTCCATGGGCCCCAGCCTGGAGGGAGTGTGGCCCAGGACTTTGAGGACAGAAGTCTGAAAACACAAACTCAGATTAGGTTTGGGGACGTAGGTATGGCAGGCCCAATCTAAAAACCATAGAAGAACTCTTCAGGATATGAAGAACGAGCGAGTCTGAGGCACTTGCTCAGGCTTTTGATCTGGACGTTGTATCAACGATGGCCGTGGAATGTGGGGGGGCCTCATGGGCCATGAATGAATCTTCCTCTCTGTGGATTTGAACCGTTCCCAATTGTTTTTCGTCAAGCTGTTGGATGTGAGGTCTCCTTTCAGGTTTATTACCTCAGGTGTCTGAACAAAAGAGGAATTCCAAAGCAGAGCCCTGGGGAAGCATGAAGGAACAACCCAAACTATGGTTAAAAATTGGGGCCTAGGGGCATGGCAGGCCCAATATGCTGTCTCTTCATCCAGCCACTTAGAGGCCTTACTTTAGGACTGTGCTCAGGCTGAGGGTCACAATATGTGTTTGTGACCAATGTGGCCCGAGAGCATGGGCGGGGCCTCATGTGCCACACTGGTTTCAACTACACTGGACTTTGGAAAACATGCCAATCACAAGGTCTCATGACATGGGGAAGGTGTTCTGATTTCTGCATCATTTTCAACCCTGGGCAGTGGTTGGAGATAAGGCCTAGGTTCTGAACCTGAAAAACCACAGTTGGGAAGTGATGACGACCTAAGGCCATGGCGGGTCTGATATGCTCAGTGTACGGTCAGCTTCCTGGGTGTTATTCAGGAGTTTCTGGCTCAGGTTGTGTCAGACAGTGCATTAGTGCCCAGGTTAGTCTATATAATTTGGGTAGAGTCGAGTGCTGTGAAGTTTTATCCTTATTTGAGGTGCCTGGGCAGCTCATTAGGCAAGATATTTTTTCTAGAGGGCAGGAAGAGTGCTGCATTGTGGGTCCGGAATTGCCAAACGTGAGGGCTCAGGGCCACGAGTGTGAGGACAGAAGTCTGAGAAACAAGCTAGACCAGGGCTTCAGGCCGAGGGCACGGCAGGTACCCCCTGCTGATCTGAAACAATATCTCAAGCATCTGAAGTCACGAGGAGGAACATACGTTGGCTCAGGTTGAAGTTTCTGTGCATGACAGACCCTTCATGAACAGAGAGGAATCTGAAGGCCATGGAGGATTTCCCACGTTGGGAGTTGTGTGATGCCCCCTACAAGGATTCCTTCTGCAGGACAATTGAGACCTGTTGGGCAGCTCCAAAACATCCCATATGGAATGACTCCAGAGCACCGTTGGAGGATGGATGCCAGGGAAGCCCGCCTCGCATTCCAATTGTCTCCTAGCATCAAGAGAGTTGAGATCGGATGGCTCTGCGAGAACAACCGGGGTGTCTGAGTGAAATGGAATTACCTAAGCATGGGGCCTAAAGTGTGTTTGTGTCCATGAGGACCTTGGAATGGAGCGGTGGCACCGGGATTCTGAATTATTCTCCTAAGATTTTGACATAAGTCCCATACACAAGTATCCTCGTGGAGACGACATTTTTTCTGATAGGTGCCTCAGGAAACTCCCTATACTGGTATTGGAATCCAGGCTTTTGAGGAGACATGCCTGCAAACCAAAGCAATGGATCCGATTATGGCCTAGGGTCCTGTCTGGTACCATATCCTTCTCTGGGGACATCCATCTATGGTATGAGTGGAGGTAGATGCTCAGCTGGTGTCAGACCGCCCTTGTTTGTCCACTGAGACGTACATATTGGTATGGCCTCGGAGACTTTGGGGTGTTCTCCGAATTTGTACAACTTTGGACAATGGAATGGGCAGAATTCCCAATAATGGGGTAGGCACAGTCCTAATGTGTGGCTCCAGGGTCCCCAGCCTGGAGGATGTGTGGCCCAAGACTTTGAGGACAGAAGTCTGAAAACACAAACTCAGCTTAGGTTTGGGGACGTAGGTATGGCAGGCCCAATCTACAAACCATGAGAAGAACTCTTCAGGATATGAAGAAAGAGCGAGTCTGAGGCTCTTGCTCAGGCTTTGGTCTCTGGATTTTGTGTCAACAATGGCCGTGGAATGTGGGGAGACCTCATGGGCCATGGACGAATTTTCCTCTCTGTGGATTTGGCCCGGTCCAAATTATTTTTCGTCAATCTGTGGGATGGGAGGTCTCCTTTCAGGTTTGTTACCTCAGGTTTCCCAACCAAAGAGGAATTCCAAAGCAGAGCCCTGGGGAAGAGTGAAGGGACAACCCAAATTATGGGTAAAATTTGGGGCCTAGGGGCATGGCAGTCCCCATATGCTATCTCTTCATCCAGCAACTGAGAGGCCTTACTTGAGGACTGGGCTCAGGCTGAGGGTCACAATGTGTATTTGTGACCAATATGGCCCGCGAGCTTGTGCGGGGCCTCATGGGCCACACTGGTTTCTTCTACACTGAAATTTGGAAAACATGCCAATCACAAGGACTCTTGCCATGGGGAAGGAGTTCTGATTTCTTCATCATTTTCAACCCTGGGTAGTGGTTGGAGATAAGGTCTAGGTTCTGAATCCTGAAAACCGCAGTTGGCAAGAGATGATGTCCTAAGGCCATGGTGGGTCTGATGTGCTCAGTGTGTGGTCAGCTGCCTGGTTTTTGGTCAGGAAGTTCGGGCTCAGGTTGTGTCTGACAGTGCATTTGTGCGCAGGTTAGACTATATTATTTGGGTAGAGTCGAGTGCCGTGTAGGTTGATCCTCATTTGAGGAGCCTGGGCAGCTCATTAGGCAAGATATTTTTTCTAGAGGGCAGGCAGAGTGCTGCATTCTGGGTCGGGAATTGCCAAACTTGAGGGCTTCTGGGCCAGTTGTGAGAGGACAGAAGTCTGAGAACACAAGCTAGACTTGGCTTAACGAGGGCAAGGCAGGTACCCCCTGCACATCTGAGCTAATATCTCATGCATCTGAAGTCACGGCGAGGATCAGACGTTGGCTCAGGTTGTAGTTTCTGTGCATGACTGCCCCTTCATGAACGGAGTGGAATCTCAAGGCCATGGAGGTTTTCCCACGTTGGGAGTTGTGGGATGCCCCCTTCAAGAATTCCTTCTGCGGGACAATTGAGACCTGTTGGGCAGCTCCAAAAATCCCATACGGAATGACTCCAGAGCACCGTTCGAGGATGGATGCCAGGGAAGCCCGCCTCGAATTCCAATTGTCTCCAGCAACAAGACAGTCGAGATTGGATGGCTCTGCGGGACAACCGGGTTGGCTGAGTTGAAATGGACATTCCTGAGCATGGGGCCTAATGTGTGTTTGTGCCCATGAGGACCTTGGAATGGGGCGGTGGCACCGGGACTCTGAAGTATTCTCCTAATATTTTGACATAGGTCCCATGCACAAGTTTTCTCGTGGAGATGAGATTTTTTCTGATGGGTGCCTCAGGAAACCCCCTATGCTGGCATCGGAATCCAGGATTTTGAGGAGACATGCCTGTAAACCAAAGCAATGGATCCGATTATGGCCTAGGGTCCTGTCTGGTTCCATCTCCTTCTCTGGGGACATCCATCTATGGTATGAGTGGAGGTAGATGCTCAGCTGGTGTCAGACCGCCCTTGTTTGTCCACAGAGGCCTACATATTGGGATGGCCTCGGGGAATTTGGAGGGATCTCCTAATTTGTACAATTTTGGACAATGGAATGGGCAGAATTCCCATGCATGGGGTAAGCCCAGTCCTAATGTGTCACTCCAGTGGCCCCAGCCTGGAGGGTGTGTGGTCCAGGACTTTGAGGACAGAAGTCTGATAACACAAACTCAGCTTAGGTTTGGGGACGTAGGTATGGCAAGCCCAATCTACAAACCATGAGAAGAACTCTTCAGGATATGAAGAAAGAGCGAGTCTGAGGGACTTGCTCAGGCTTTGGTCTCTGGATTTTGTGTCAACGATGGCCGTGGAATGTGGGGAGGCCTCATGGGCCATGGACGAATCTACCTCTCTGTGTATTTGGCCCGGTCCCAATTGTTTTTCGTCAATCTGTGGGATGGGAGGTCTCCTTTCAGGTTTGTTACCTCAGGTGTCCCAACAAAGAGAAATTCCAAGCAGAGCCCTGGGGAAGAGTGAAGGGACAACCCAAACTATGGTTAAAATTTGGGGCCTAGGGGCATGGCAGGCCTCATATGCTGTCTCTTCATCCACCCACTGAGAGGACTTACTTGAGGACTGGGCTCAGGCTGGGGGTCACAATGTGTGTTTGTGAACAATGTCGTCACGAGCATGGGCGGGGCCTCATGGGCCACACTGGTTTCAACTACACTGAACTTTGGACAATATGCCAATCACAAGGTCTCTTGCCATGGGGAAGGAGTTCTGATTTCTGCATCATATTCAACCCTGGGCAGTGGTTGGAGTTAAGGTCTAGGTTCGGAAGCCTGAAAACCGCAGTTGGGAAGAGATGATGACCTAAGGCCATGGTTGGTCTGATGTGCTCAGTGTGCGGTCAGCTGCCTGGTTGTTGGTCAGCAATTTCGGGCACAGGTTGTGTCAGAAAGTGCATTATTGCCCAGGTCAGACCATATAATTTGGGTAGAGTCGAGTGCCGTGTAGGTTGATCCTCATTTGAGGTGCCTGAGCAGCTCATTAGGCAAGATATTTTTTCTAGAGGGCAGGCAGAGTGCTGCATTGTGGGTCCGGAATTGGAAAACTTGAGGGCTTCTGGGCCAGTAGTGTGAGTACAGAAATCTGAGAACACAAGCTAGACTTTGACTTCAGGCCGAGGGTAAGGCAGGTACCCCTTGCACATCTGAACCAATATCTCATGCATCTGAAGTCACGTCGAGGATCAGATGTTGGCTCAGGTTGTAGTTTCTGTGCATGACTGCCCCTTCATGAACGGAGAGTAATCTGAAGGCCATGGAGGTTTTCCCACGTTGGGAGTTGTGGGATGCCCCCTTCAAGGATTCCTTCTGCGGGACAATTGAGACCTGTTGGGCAGCTCCAAAACATCCCGTATGGAATGACTCCAGAGCACCGTTGGAGGATATATGCCAGGGAAGCCCGCCTCGCATTCCAATTGTCTCCTAGCAAAAAGACAGTTGAGATCAGATGGCTCTGCGGGAGCAACCGGGGTTGCTGAGTGAAATGGACTTTCCTAAGCATGGGGCCTAATGTGTGTTTGTGTCCATGAGGACCTTGGAATGGAGCGGTGGCACCGGGACTCTGAAGTATTCTCCTAAGATTTTGACATAAGTCCCATGCACAAGTTTCCTCGTGGAGACGAGATTTTTTCTGATAGGTGCCTCAGGAAACCCCCTATGCTGGTATTGGAATCCAGGCTTTTGAGGAGACATGCCTGTAAACCAAAGCAATGGATCCGATTATGGCCTAGGGTCCTGTCTGGTACCATATCCTTCTCTGGGGACATCCATCTATGGTATGAGTGGAGGTAGATGCTCAGCTGGTTCAGACCGCCCTTGTTAGTCCACTGAGACGTACATATTTGTATGGCCTCGGGGATTTTGGAGGGTTCTCCTAATTTGTACAATTTTGGACAATGGAATGGGCAGAATTCCCATGCATGGGGTAGGCACAGTCCTAATGTGTCACTCCAGTGGCCCCAGCCTGGAGGGTGTGTGGTCCAAGACTTTGAGGACAGAAGTCTGATAACACAAACTCAGCTTAGGTTTGGGGATGTAGGTATGGCAAGCCCAATCTACAAACCATGAGAAGAACTCTTCAGGCTATGAAGAAAGAGCGAGTCTGAGGGACTTGCTCAGGCTTTGGTCTCTGGATTTTGTGTCAATGATGGCCGTGGAATGTGGGGAGGCCTCATGGGCCATGGACGAATCTTCCTCTCTGTGTATTTGGCCCGTTCCCAATTGTTTTTCGTCAATCTGTGGGATGGGAGGTCTCCTTTCAGGTTTGTTACCTCAGGTGTCCCAACCAAAGAGGAATTCCAAAGCAGAGCCCTGGGGAAGAGTGGAGGGACAACCCAAACTATGGTTAAAATTTGGGGCCTAGGGGCATGGCAGGCCTCATATGCTGTCTCTTCATCCAGCCACTGAGAGGACTTACTTGAGGACTGGGCTCAGGCTGAGGGTCACAATGTGTGTTTGTGAACAATGTGGCCCACAAGCATGGGCGGGGCCTCATGGGGCACACTGGTTTCAACTACACTGAATTTTGGACAATATGCCAATCACAAGGTCTCTTGCCATGGGGAAGGAGTTCTGATTTCTGCATCATATTCAACCCTGGGCAGTGGTTGGAGTTAAGGTCTAGGTTCGGAAGCCTGAAAACCGCAGTTGGGAAGAGATGATGACCTAAGGCCATGGTTGGTCTGATGTGCTCAGTGTGCGGTCAGCTGCCTGGTTGTTGGTCAGCAATTTCGGGCACAGGTTGTGTCAGAAAGTGCATTATTGCCCAGGTCAGACCATATAATTTGGGTAGAGTCGAGTGCCGTGTAGGTTGATCCTCATTTGAGGTGCCTGAGCAGCTCATTAGGCAAGATATTTTTTCTAGAGGGCAGGCAGAGTGCTGCATTGTGGGTCCGGAATTGGAAAACTTGAGGGCTTCTGGGCCAGTAGTGTGAGTACAGAAATCTGAGAACACAAGCTAGACTTTGACTTCAGGCCGAGGGTAAGGCAGGTACCCCTTGCACATCTGAACCAATATCTCATGCATCTGAAGTCACGTCGAGGATCAGATGTTGGCTCAGGTTGTAGTTTCTGTGCATGACTGCCCCTTCATGAACGGAGAGTAATCTGAAGGCCATGGAGGTTTTCCCACGTTGGGAGTTGTGGGATGCCCCCTTCAAGGATTCCTTCTGCGGGACAATTGAGACCTGTTGGGCAGCTCCAAAACATCCCGTATGGAATGACTCCAGAGCACCGTTGGAGGATGAATGCCAGGGAAGCCCGCCTCGCATTCCAATTGTCTCCTAGCAAAAAGACAGTTGAGATCAGATGGCTCTGCGGGAGCAACCGGGGTTGCTGAGTGAAATGGACTTTCCTAAGCATGGGGCCTAATGTGTGTTTGTGTCCATGAGGACCTTGGAATGGAGCGGTGGCACCGGGACTCTGAAGTATTCTCCTAAGATTTTGACATAAGTCCCATGCACAAGTTTCCTCGTGGAGACGAGATTTTTTCTGATAGGTGCCTCAGGAAACCCCCTATGCTGGTATTGGAATCCAGGCTTTTGAGGAGACATGCCTGTAAACCAAAGCAATGGATCCGATTATGGCCTAGGGTCCTGTCTGGTACCATATCCTTCTCTGGGGACATCCATCTATGGTATGAGTGGAGGTAGATGCTCAGCTGGTGTCAGACCGCCCTTGTTTGTCCACTGAGACGTACATATTGGTATGGCCTCGGGGATTTTGGAGGGTTCTCCTAATTTGTACAATTTTGGACAATGGAATGGGCAGAATTCCCATGCATGGGGTAGGCACAGTCCTAATGTGTCACTCCAGTGGCCCCAGCCTGGAGGGTGTGTGGTCCAAGACTTTGAGGACAGACGTCTGATAACACAAACTCAGCTTAGGTTTGGGGACGTAGGTATGGCAAGCCCAATCTACAAACCATGAGAAGAACTCTTCAGGCTATGAAGAAAGAGCGAGTCTGAGGGACTTGCTCAGGCTTTGGTCTCTGGATTTTGTGTCAACGATGGCCGTGGAATGTGGGGAGGCCTCATGGGCCATGGACGAATATACCTCTCTGTGTATTTGGCCCGGTCCCAATTGTTTTTCGTCAATCTGTGGGATGGGAGGTCTCCTTTCAGGTTTGTTACCTCAGGTGTCCCAACCAAAGAGGAATTCCAAAGCAGAGCCCTGGGGAAGAGTGAAGGGACAACCCAAACTATGGTTAAAAATTGGGGCCTAGGGGCATGGCAGGCCTCATATGCTGTCTCTTCATCCAGCCACTGAGAGGACTTACTTGAGGACTGGGCTCAGGCTGAGGGTCACAATGTGTGTTTGTGAACAATGTGGCCCACAAGCATGGGCGGGGCCTCATGGGCCACACTGGTTTCAACTACACTGAACTTTGGACAATATGCCAATCACAAGGTCTCTTGCCATGGGGAAGGAGTTCTGATTTCTGCATCATATTCAACCCTGGGCAGTGGTTGGAGTTAAGGTCTAGGTTCAGAAGCCTGAAAACCGCAGTTGGGAAGAGATGATGACCTAAGGCCATGGTGGGTCTGATGTGCTCAGTGTGCGGTCAGCTGCCTGGTTGTTGGTCAGGAGGTTCGGGATCAGGTTGTGTCAGACAGTGCATTAGTGCCCAGGTTAGACTCTATAATTTGGGTACAGTCGAGTGCCATGAAGGTTGATCCTCATTTGAGGTGCCTGGGCAGCTCATTAGGCAAGATATTTTTTCTAGAGGGCAGGCAGAGTGCTGCATTGTGGGCCCGGAATTGGAAAACTTGAGGGCTTCTGGGCCAGTAGTGTGAGTACAGAAGTCTGAGAACACAAGCTAGACTTGGGCTTCAGGCCGCGGGCAAGGCAGTTATCCCCTGCACATCTGAACCAATATCTCATGCATCTGAAGTCACGGCGAGGATCAGACGTTGGCTCAGGTTGTAGTTTCTGTGCATGACAGCCCCTTCATGAACGGAGAGGTATGCCAAGGCCATGGAGGTTTTCCCACGTTGGGAGTTGTGGGATGCCCCTTTCAAGGATTCCTTCTGCGGAACAATTGAGACCTGTTGGCAGCTCCAACACATCCAATATGGAATGACTCCAGAGCACCGTTCGAGGATGGATGCAAGGGAAGCCCGCTTCGCATTCCAATTGTCTACTAGCAACAAGACAGTTGAGATCAGATGGCTCTGCGGGAGCAACCGGGGTGGCTGAGTTGAAATGGACTTTCCTGAATATGGGGCCTAATGTGTGTTTGTGTCCATTAGGACCTTGGAATGGGGCGGTGGCACCAGGACTCTGAAGTATTCTCCTAAGATTTTGACATAGGTCCCATGCACAAGTTTCCTCATGGAGACTAGAAGTTTTCTGATGGGTGCCTCAGGAAACGCCCTATGCTGGTATTGGAATCCAGGTTTTTCAGGAGACATGCCTGTAAACCAAAGCAATGGATCCGATTATGGCCTAGGGTCCTGTCTGGTTCCATCTCCTTCTCTTGGGACATCCATCTATGGTCTGAGTGGAGGTAGATGCTCAGGTGGTGTCAGACCGCCCTTGTTTGTCCACAGAGACCTACATATTGGGATGGCCTTGGGGACTTTGGAGGGCTCTCCTAATTTATAAAATTTTCGACAATGGAATGGGCAGAATTCCCATGCATGGGGTAGGCACAGTCCTAATGTTTGGTTCCAGGGGACCCAGCCTGGAGGGTGTGTGGCCCAGGACTTTGAGGACAGAAGTCTGAAAACACAAACTCAGCTTAGGTTTGGGGACGTAGGTATGGCAGGCCCAAATACAAACCATGAGAAGAACTCTTCAGGATATGAAGAAAGAGCGAGTCTGAGGCGCTTGCTCAAGTTTGGTCTCTGGATTTTGTGTCAACGATGGCCGTGGAATGAGGGGAGGCCTCATGGGCCATGGACGAATCTTCCTCTCTGTGGATTTGGCCCAGTCCCAATTGTTTTTCGTCAATCTGTGGAATGGATGGTCTCCTTTCAGGTTTGTTAACTCAGGTGTCACAACCAAAGAGGAATTCCAAAGCAGAGACCTGGGGAAGAGTGAAGGGACAACCCAAACTATGGTTAAAATTTGGGGCCTAGGGGCATGGCAGGCCCCATATGCTCTCTCTTCATCCAGCCACTGAGAGGCCTTACTTGAGGACTGGGTTCAGGCTGAGGGTCACAATGTGTGTTTGTGACCAATGTGGCTCAGAAGCATGGGCGGGGCCTCATGGGCCACACTGGTTTCAACTACACAGAACTTTGGACAACAGGCCAAACACAAGGTCTCTTGGCATGGGGAAGGAGTTCTGATTTCTGCATCATTTTCAACCTTGGGCAGTGGTTGGAGAAAAGGCCTAGGTTCGGAAGCCTGAAAAGCGCAGTTGGGAAGAGATGATGACCTTAGGCCATGGTGGGTCTGATGTGCTCAGTGTGCGGTCAGCTGCCTGGTTGTTAGTCAGGAGGTTCGGGCTCAGGTTGTGTCAGACAGTGCATTAGTGCCCAGGTTAGACTCTATAATTTGGGTACAGTCGAGTGCCGTGTAGGTTGATCCTCATTTGTGGTGCCTGGGCAGCTCATTAGGCAAGATATTTTTTTCTAGAGGGCAGGCAGAGTGCTGAATTGTGGGTCCGGAATTGCCAAACTGGAGGGCTTCTGGGCCAGTAGTGTGAGGACAGAAGTCTGAGAACACAAGCTAGACTTGGGCTTCAGGCTGCGGGCAAGGCAGGTACCCCCTACACCTCTGAACTAATATCTCATGCATCTAGAGTCACGGCGATAATCAGACGTTGGCTCAGGTTGTAGTTTCTGTGCATGACTGCCCCTTCATGAACGGAGAGGAATGTCAAGGCCATGGAGGTTTTCCCACGTTGGGAGTTGTGGGATACCTCCTCAAGTTTTCCTTCTCTGGGACAATGGAGACTTGTTGGGCAGTTCTAAATCATTCCATATGGAATGACTCCAGAGCACCGTTCGAGGATGGATCCAGGGAAGCCCGCCTCGCATTCCAATTGTCTCCTAGCAACAAGACAGTTGAGAATGGATGGCTCTGCGGGAGCACCCGTGGTGGCTGATTTGAAATGGAATATACTGAGCATGGAACTATTGTGTGTTTCTGTCCATGAGGACCTTGGAATGGGGCGGTATACCGGGGATCTCAAGTATTCTCCTAAGATTTTTACATAGGTCCCATGCACAAGTTTCCTCGTGGAGACGAGATTTTTTCTGATGGGTGCCTCAGGAAACCCCATATGCTGTTATTGGAATCCAGGATTTTGAGGAGACATGCCTGTAAACCAAAGCAATGGATCCGATTATGGCCTAGGGTCCTGTCTGGTTCCATCTCCTTCTCTGGGGAAATCCATCTATGGTATGAGTGGAGGTAGATGCTCAGCTGGTGTCAGACCGCCCTTGTTTGTCCACAGAGGCCTACATATTGGGATGGCCTAGGGGAATTTGGAGGGCTCTCCTAATTTGTACAATTTTGGACAATGGAATGGGCAGAATTCCCATGCATGGGGTAGGCACAGTCCTAATGTGTGGCTCTAGGGGCCCCAGGCTGGAGGGTGTGTGGCCCAGGACTTTGAGGACAGAAGTCTGAAAACACAAACTCAGCTTAGGTTTGGGGACGTAGGTATGGCAGGCCCAAGCTACAAACCATGAGAAGAACTCTTCAGGATATGAAGAAAGAGCGAGTCTCAGGCGCTTGCTCAGGCTTTGGTCTCTGGATTTTTTGTCAACGATGGCCGTGGAATGTGGGGAGGCCTCATGGGCCATGGACGAATCTTCCTCTCTGTGGATTTCGCCCGGTCCCAATTGTTTTTCGTCAATCTGTGGGATGGGAGGTCTCCTTTCAGGTTTGTTAACTCAGGTGTCCCAACCAAAGAGGAATTCCAAAGCAGAGACCTGGGGAAGAGTGAAGGGACAACCCAAATTATGGTTAAAAATTGGGGCCAAGGGGCATGGCAGGCCCAATAGGCTGTCTCATCATCCAGCCACTGAGAGGCCTTACATGAGGACTGGGCTCAGGCTGAGGGTCACAATGTGTGTTTGTGACCAATGTGGCCCGCAAGCATGGGCGGGGCCCCATGGGCCACACTGGTTTCAACTACACTGAACTCTGGACAACATGCCAATCACAAGGTCTCTTGCCATGGCGAAGGAGTTCTGATTTCTGCATCATTTTCAACCCTGGGTAGTGGTTGGAGATAAGGTCTAGGTTCTGAGTCCTGAAAACCGCTGTTGGGAAGAGATGAAGACCTAAGGCCATGGTGGGTCTGATGTGCTCAGTGTGTGGTCAGCTGCCTGGTTGTTGGTCAGGAGGTTCGGGCTCAGGTTGTGTCAGACAGTGCATTAGTGCCCAGGTTAGACTCTATAATTTGGGTACAGTTGAGTGCCGTGTAGGTTGATCCTCATTTGAGGTGCCTTGGCAGCTCATTAGGCAAGATATTTTTTCTAGAGGGCAGGCAGAGTGCTGGATTGTGGGTCCGGAATTGCCAAACTTGAGGGCTTCTGGTTCAGTAGTGTGAGTACTGAAGTCTGAGAACACAATCTAGACTTGGGCTTCAGGCCGAGGGCAAGGCAGGTACCCCCTGCACATCTGAACCAATATCTCATGCTTCTGAAGTCACGGCGAGAATCAGACGTTGGCTCAGGTTGTAGTTTCTGTGCATGACTGCCCCTTCATGAACGGAGAGGAATCTCAAGGCCATGGAGGTTTTCCCACGTTGGGAGTTGTGGGATGCCTTCTTCAAGGATTCCTTCTGCGGGACAATTGAGACATGTTGGCAGCTCCAACACATCCCATATAGAATGACTTTAGAGCACCGTTCTAGGATGGATGCCAGGGAAGCCCGCCTCGCATTCCATTTGTCTCCTAGCAACAAGACAGTTGATATCGGATGGCTCTGCGGGAGCAACCGGGGTGGCTGAGTTGAAATGGACTTTTCTGTGCATGGGGCCTAATGTGTGTTTGTGTCCATGAGGACCTTGGAATGGGGCGGTGGCACCGGGACTCTGAAGTATTCTCCTAATATTTTGACATAGGTCCCATGCACAAGTTTCCTTGTGGAGACGAGGTTTTTTCTGATGGGTGCCTCAGGAAACCCCCTATGCTGGTATAGGAATCCATGATTTTGTGGATTCATGCCTGTAAACCAAAGCATTGGATCCGATTATGGCTTCGGGTCCTGTCTGGTTCCATCTCCTTCTCTGGGGACATCCATCTATGGTATGAGTGGAGGTAGATGCTCAGCTGGTGTCAGACCGACCTTGTTTGTCCACAGAGACCTAGTATTGGGATGGCCTCGGGGATTTTGGCGGGTTCTCCTAATTTGTACAATTTTGGACAATGGAATGGGCAGAATTACCATACATGGGGTAGGCACAGTCCTAATGTGTGGCTCCAGGGGCCCCAGCCTGGAGGGTGTGTCCCAGGACTTTGAGGACAGAAGTCTGAAAACACAAACTCAGCTTAGGTTTGGGGACGTAGGTATGGCAGGCCCAATCTACAAACCATGAGAAGAAGTCTTTAGGTTATGAAGAAAGAGCGAGTCTGAGGCGCTTGCTCAGGCTTTGGTCTCTGGATTTTATGTCAACGATGGCCGTGGAATGAGGGGAGGCCTAATGGGCCATGGACGAATCTTCATCTCTTGGCATTTGGCCCGGTCCCAATTGTTTTTCGTCAATCTGTGGGATGGGAGGTCTCCTTTCAGGTTTGTTACCTCAGGTGTCCCAACAAAGAGAAATTCCAAGCAGAGCCCTGGGGAAGAGTGAAGGGACAACCCAAACTATGGTTAAAATTTGGGGCCTAGGGGCAGGGCAGGCCCAATATGCTGTCTCTTCATCCAGCCACTGAGAGGCCTTACTTGAGGACTGGGCTCCGGCTGAGGGTCACAATGTGTTTGTGACCAATGTGGCCCGCGAACATGGGCGGGGCCTCATGAGCCAAACTGGTTTCAACTACACTGGTCTTTGGAAATCATGCCAATCACAAGGTCTCTTGCCATGGGGAAGGTGTTCTGATTTCTGCATCTTTTTCAACGCTGAGAAGTGGTTGGAGATAAGGCCTAGGTTCTGAACCTAAAAACCGCAGTTGGGATGAGATGACGACCTAAGGCCATGGCGGGTCTGATATGCTCAGTGTGCTGTCAGCTTCCTGGGTGTTATTCAGGAGTTTCTGGCTCAGGTTGTGTCAGACAGTGCTTTAGTGCCCAGGTTAGGCTATAAAATTTGGGTAGAGTCGAGTGCCGTGAGGTTTTATCCTCATTTGAGGTGCCTGGGCAGCTCATTAGTCAAGATATTATTTATAGAGGGCGTGCAGAGTGCTGCATTGTGGTTCCGGAATTGCCAAACTTGAGGGCTTCTGGGCCACAGATGTGAGGACAGAAGTCTGAGAACACAAGCTAGACCATGGCTACAGGCCGAGGGCACGGCAGGTACCCCCTGCAGATCTGAACCAATATCTGAAGCATCTGAAGTCACGGCGAGGATCAGACGTTGGCTCAGTTTGGAGTTTCTGTGCATGACTGCCCCTTCATGAACGGAGCAGAATCTCAAGGCCATGGAGGTTTTCCCACGTTGGGAGTTGTGGGATGCCCCCTTCAAGGATTCCTTCTGCGGGACAATTGAGACCTGTTGGGCAGCTCCAGGACATCCCATATGGAATGACTCCAGAGCATCGTTGGAGGATGGATGCCAGGGAAGCCCGCCTCGCATTCCAATTGTCTCCTAGCAACAGGACAGTTGAGATTGGATGGCTCTGCGGGAGCAACCGGGATGGCTGAGTTGAAATGGACTTTCCTGAGTATGGGGCTAATATGTGTTTGTGTCCATGAGGGCCTTGGAATGGGGCGGTGGCACCGGGACCCTGAAGTATTCTCCTAATCTTTTGACGTAGCTCCCATGCACAAGTTTCCTTGAGGAGACGAGATTTGTTCTGATGGGTGCCTCAGGATACCCCTTATGCTGGTATTGGAATCCAGGCTTTTGACGAGACATGCCTGTAAACCAAAGCAATGGATCCGATTATGGCCTAGGGTCCTGTCTGGTTCAATCTTCTTCTCTGGGGATATCCATCTATGGAATGAGTGGAGGTAGATGCTCAACTGGTGTTAGACCGCCCTTGTTTGTCCCTCGAGACCTACACTATTGGGATGGCCTCGGGTACTTTGGAGAGTTCTCCTAATTTGTACGATTTTGGACATCGGAATGGGCAGAATTCCAATGGATTGGGTAGGCACAGTCCTAATGTGTGGCTCCAGGGGCCCCAGCCTGGAGGGTGTGTGGCCCAGGACTTTGAGGACAGAAGTCTGAAAACACAAACTCAACTTAGGTTTGGGGACGTAGGTATGGCAAGCCCAATCTACAAACCATGAGAAGAACTCTTCAGGATATGAAGAAAGAGCGAGTCTGAGGCACTTGCTCAGGCTTTTGTCTCTGGATTTTGTATCAACGATGGCCGTGGAATGTGGGGAGGCCTCATGGGTCATGGACGAATCTTCCTCTCTGTGGATTTGGACCGGCCCCATTGTTTTCGTCAATCTGTAGGATGGGAGGTCTTCTTTCAGGTTTATTACCTCAGGTGTCTGAAAAAGAGGAATTCCAAAGCAGAACCCTGGGAAAGAGTGAAGGGACAACCCAAATTATGGTTAAAAATTGGGGCCTAGGGGCATGGCAGGCCCCATATGCTGTCTCTTCATCCAGCCACTGAGAGGACTTAATTGAGGACTGGGCTCAGGCTGAGGGTCACAATGTGTGTTTGTGACCAATGTGGCACGCGAGCATGGGCGGGGCCTCAAGGGCCAACTGGTTTCAACTACACTGAACTTTGGACAACATGCCAATCACAAGGTCTCTTGCCATGGGGAAGGTGTTCTGATTTTTGCATCATTATCAACCCTTGGCAGTGGTTGGAAATAAGGTCTTGGTTCTGTAGCCTGAAAAACCGCAGTTCTGAAGAGATGACGACCTAAGGCCATGGCGGGTCTGATATTCTCAGTGTACAGTCAGCTGCCTGGGTTTTGGTCAGGAGGTTCTGGCTCAGATTGTGTCATACAGTGCATTAGTGCCCAGGTTATACTATATAATTTGGGTACAGTCGAATGCCGTGTAGGTTTATCCTCATTTGAGGTGCCTGGGCTCCTCATTAGGCAAGATATTTTTTCCAGAGTGCAGGCAGAGTGCTGCATTGTTGGTCCGGAATTGCTAAACTTGTGGGCTTCTGGACCACGAGTATGAGGACAGAAGTCTGAGAACACAAGCCTGATTTGGGCTTCAGGCTGAGGGCACGGCAGGTACCCCCTGCAGATCTGAACCAATATCTCAAGCATCTGAAGCCATGGCGAGGATCAGACGTTGGCTCAGTTTGGAGTTTCTGTGCATGACTGCCCCTTCATGAACGGAGCAGAATCTCAAGGCCATGGAGGTTTTCCCACGTTGGGAGTTGTGGGATGCCCCCTTCAAGGATTCCTTCTGCGGGACAAATGAGACCTGTTGGGCAGCTCCAGGACATCCCATATGGAATGACTCCAGAGCACCGTTCGAGGATGGATGCCAGGGAAGACCACCTCAAATTCCAATTGTCTCCTATCAACTAGACAGTTGAGATGGGTGGCTCTGCGGAGGCAACCGGGGTGGCTGAGTTGAAATGGACTTTCCTAGAATGGGGCCTAATGTGTGTTTGTGACCATGAGGGCCTTGGAATGGGGCGTTGTTACCGGGACCCTGAAGTATTCTCCTAAGCTTTTGACGTAGCTCCCATGCACAAATTTCCTTGTGGAGACGAGATTTGTTCTGATGGGTGCCTCAGGAAACCCCTTATGCTGGTATTGGAATCCAGGCTTTTGACGAGACATGCCTGAAAACCAAAGCAATGGATCCGATTATGGCCTAGGGTCCTGTCTGGTTCAATCTTCTTCTCCGGGGATATCCATCTATGGAATGAGTGGAGGTAGATGCTCAACTGGTGTTAGACCGCCCTTGTTTGTCCCCGGAGACCTACACTATTGGGATGGCCTCGGGTACTTTGGAGAGTTCTCCTAATTTGTACGATTTTGGACATCAGAATGGGCAGAATTCCCATGGATTGGGTAGGCACAGTCCTAATGTGTGGCTCCAGCGGACCCAGCCTGGAGGGTGTGTGGCCCAGGACTTTGAGGACAGAAGTCTGAAAACACAAACTCAGCTTAGGTTTTGGGACGTAGGTATGGCAGGCCCAATCTACAAACCATGAGAAGAACTCTTCAGGATATGAAGAAAGAATTAATCTGAGGCGCTTGCTCAGGCTTTTGTCTCTGGATTTTGTATCAATGATGGCCGTGGAATGTGGGGAGGCCTCATGGGTCATGGACGAATCTTCCTCTCTGTGGATTTGGCCCGCCCCATTGTTTTCATCAATCTGTAGGATGGGAGGTCTCCTTTCAGGTTTATTACCTCAGGTGTCCGAAAAAGAGGAATTCCAAAGCAGAGCCCTGGGAGAGTGAAGGGACAACCCAAATTATGGTAAAAAATTCGGGCCTAGGGGCATGGCAGGCCCAATATGCTGTCTCTTCATCCAGCCACCGAGAGGCCTTACTTGAGAACTGGGCTCAGGCTGAGGGTCACAATGTGTGTTTGTGAACAATGTGGCCCACGAGCATGGGTGGGGCCTCATTGGCCACATTGGTTTCAACTACACTGGACTTTGGACAACATGCCAATCACAAGTTCTCTTGCCTAGGGGAAGGTGATCTGATTTCTGCATCATTTTCAACCCTGCGCATTTTTTGGAGTTAAGGTCTAGTTTCTGAACCCTGAAAAACCGCATTTGGGAAGAGATGACAACCTAAGGCCATGGAGGGTCTGTTATGCTCAGTGTGCAGTCAGCTGCATGGGGTTTGATCAGGAGGTTCTGGCTCAGATTGTGTCAGACAGTGCATTAGTGCTCAGGTGAGACTCTATATTTTGGGTACAGTCGAATGCCGTGTAGGTTTATCCTCATTTGAGGTGTCTTGGCAGCTCATTAGGCAAGATATTTTTGCCGAGGGCATTCAGAGTGCTGCATTGTGGGTCCGGAATTGCCAAACATGACGGCTTCTGAGCCACGAGTGTGAGAACAGAAGTCTGAGAACACAAGCCTGATTTGGGCTTCAGGCCGAGGGCACGGCAGGTACCCCCTGCAGATCTGAACCAATATCTCAAGCATCTGAAGTCAAGGCGGTGATCAGACGTTGGCTCTGGTTGGAGTTTCTGTGCATGACTGCCCCTGATGAACGGAGCGGAATCGCAAGGCCATGGAGGTATTCCCACTTTGGGAGTTGTGGGATGCCCCCTTCAAGGATTCCTTCTGCGGTTCCATTGAGACCTGTTGGGCAGCTTCAGTACATCTCATATGGAATGACTCCAGAGTACCATTGGAGGATGGATGCCAGGGAAGCCCGCCTCACATTCCAATTGTCTCCTAGCAACAAGACAGTTGAGATCGGATGGCTCTGCGGGAGCAACCGGGGTGGCTGAGTTGAAATGGACTTTCATGAGGATGGGGCCTAATGTGTGTTTGTTTCCATGAGGGCCTTGGAATGGGGCGGTGGCACCGGGACCCTGAAGTATTCTCCTAAGCTTTTGACGTAGCTCCTATGCACAAGTTTTCTTGTGGAGACGAGATTTGTTCTGATGGGTGCCTCAGGAAACCCCCTATGCTGGTATTGGAATCCAGGCTTTTGAGGAGACATGCCTGTAAACCAAAGCAATGGATCCGATTATGTCGTAGGGTCCTGTCTGGTTCAATCTTCTTCTCTGGGGATATCCATCTATGGAATGAGTGGAGATAGATGCTCAGCTGGTGTCAGACCGCCCTTGTTTGTCCCCGAGACCTACACTATAGGGATGGCCATGGGGAATTTGGAGATTTCTCCTAATTTGCACGATTTTGGACAATGGAATGGGCAGAATTCCCATGGATTGGGTAGGCACTGTCCTAATGTGTGGATCCAGGGGACCCAGCCTGGAGGGTGTGTTGCCCAGGACTTTGAGGACAGAAGTCTGAAAACACAAACTCAGCTTAGGTTTGGGGACGTAGTATGGCAGGCTCAATCTATAAACCATGAGAAAAACTCTTCAGGATATGAAGAAAGAGCGAATCTGAGGCGCTTGCTCAGGATTTTGTCTCTGGATTTTGTATCAACGATGGCCGTGGAATGTGGGAAGGCCTCATGGGCCATGAACGAAACTTCCTCTCTGTGGATTTGGCCAAGTCCAAATTGTTTTTCGTCAATCTGTGGGATGGGAGGTCTCCTTTCAGGTTTGTTATGTCAGGTGTCCCAACTAAGAGGAATTCCAAGGGAGAGCCCTGGGGAAGAGTGAAGAGACAACCCAAACTATGGTTAAAAATTGGGGCCTAGGTGCATGGCAGTCCCAATAGCTGTCTCTTTTCTAGCCACTGAGAGTCCTTACTTGAGGACTGGGCTCAGGCTGAGGGTTCCAATATGTGTTTGTGGCCAATGTGCCCCGCAAGCATGGGCCACACTGGTTTCAACTACACTGAAGTTTGGACAACATACTAATCATAAGGATTCTTGCCATGGGGAAGGAGTTGTGATTTCTGCATCCTTTTCAACCCTGGGCATTGGTTGGAGATAAGGTCTAGGTTCTGAAGTCTGAAAACTACCGTTGGGAAGAGATGACGACCTAAGTCCATGGCGGGTCTGATGTGCTCAGTGTGTGGTCAGCTGCCTGGGTGTTGGTCAGAAAGTTCGGGCTCAGGTTGTGTCAGACAGTGCATTAGTGCCCAGGTTAGACTCTATAATATGGGTACAGTCGAGTGCCGTGTAGGTTGTTCCGCATTTGAGGTGCCTAGGATGCAAATTAGGAAAGATATTATTTCTAGAGGGCAGGCACAGTGCTGCATTGTGGGTCCGGAATTGCCAAACTTGAGGGCTTCTGGGCCAGGCGTGTGAGGACAGGAGTCTGAAAACACAAGCTAGACTTGGGCTTCAGGCCGAGGGCACGGCAGGTACCACCTGCAGATCTGAACCGATATCTCATGCATCAGATGTCACAGCGAGGTTCAGACTTGGCTCAGGTGGAGTTTCTGTGCATGACTGCCCCTTCATGAACGGAGCGGAATCTCAAGGCCATGGATGTTTTCCCACGTTGGGTGGTGGGATGCCCCCTTCAAGGATTCCTTCTGCGGCACAATTGAGACCTGTTGGGCAGCTGCAAAACATCCCATATGGAATGACTCCAGAGCACCGTTCGAGGATGGATGCCAGGGAAGCCCGCCTCGCATTCCAATTGTCTTCTAGCAACAAGACAGTTGAGATAGGATGGCTCTGCGGGATCAATCGGGGTGGCTGAGTTGAAATGGACTTTCCTGAGGATGGGGCCTAATGTGTGTTTTTGTGCATGAGGGCCTTGGAATGGGGCGGTGGCACCGGGACCCTGAAGTATTCTCCTAAACATTTGACATAGCTCCCATGCACAGTTTCCTTGTGGAGACGAGATTTGTTCTGATGGGTGCCACAGGAAACCCCCTATGCTTGTCTTGGAATCCAGGCATTTGAAGAGACATGCCTGTAAACCAAAGCAATGGATCCGATTTTGGCCTAGGGTCCTGTCTGTTTCCATCTCCTTCTCTGGGGACATCCATCTATGGTATGAGTGGAGGTAGATGCTCACCTGGTGTCAAACCACCCTTGTTTGTTCCGGGAGACCTACACTATTGGGATGGCCTCGGGGACTTTGGGGGGTTCTCCTAATTTGTACGATTTGGACAATGGAATGGGCAGAATTCCTATTCATTGGGTAGGCACAATCCTAATGGGTGGCTTCAGGGGCCCCAGCCTGGATGGTGTATGGCACAGGATTTTGAGGACAGAAGTCTGAAAACAAAAACTCAGCTTAGGTTTTGGGGACGTAGTTATGGCAGGCACAATCTACAAACCATAAGAAGAACTCTTCAGGATATGAAGAAAGAGCGAATCTGAGGCGCTTGCTCAGTCTTTTGTGTCTGGATTTTGTATCAACGATGGCCGTGGAATGTGGGGAGGCCTCATGGGCCATGGACGAATCTTCCTCTCTGTGGATTTGGCCCAGTCCCAATTGTTTTTCGTCAATCTGTGGGATGGGAGGTCTCCATTCAGGTTTGTTACCTCAGGTGTCCCAACAAAAGAGGAATTCCAAAGCAGAGCCCTGAGGAAGAGTGAAGTGACAACCCAAACTATGGTTAAAAATTGGGGCCTAGGGGCATGGCAGGCCCCATATGCTGTCTCTTCATGCAGCCACTGAGAGGACTTAATTGAGGACTGGGCTCAGGCTGAGGGTCACAATGTGTGTTTGTGACCAATGTGGCACGCGAGCATGGGCGGGGCCTCATGGACCACACTGGTTTCAACAACACTGAACTTTGGACAACATGCCAATCACAAGGTCTCTTGCCATGGGGAAGGAGTTCGGATTTCTGCATTATTTTCAACCCTGGGCATTGGTTGGAGATAAGGTCTATGTTCTGAAGCCTGAGAAATTGGGAAGACATGACGACCTAAGGCCATGGCAGGTTGTTGTGCTCAGTGTGCGGTCAGCTGCCTTGGTGTTGGTCAGGAAGTTCGGGCTCATGTTGTGTCAGAAAGTGCATTAGTGCCCAGTTTAGACTGTATAATTTGGGTACAGTCGAGTGCCTGTAGATTGTTCCGCATTTGAGGAGCCTGGGCAGCTCATTAGGCAAGATATTTTTCTAGAGGGCAGGTAGAGTGCTGCATTGGGGCTCCGGAATTGCCAAACGTGAGGGCTTCTGGGCCAGGAGTGTGAGGACAGATGTCTGAGAACTCAAGCTAGACTTGGGCTTCAGGCCGAGGGCCCGGCAGGTACCCCCTGCAATCTGAAACGATATCTCATGCATCAGAAGTAACGGCGAGGATTAGACATTGGCTCTGGTTGGAGTTTCTGTGCATGACTGCCCCTTCATGAACGGAGCGGAATCTCAAGGCCATGGAGGTTTTCCCACGTTGGGAGTTGTGGGATGCCCCCTTCAAGCATTCCTTCTGCGGGACAATTGAGACCTGTTGGGCAGCTCCAGCACATCCCATATGGAATGACTCCAGAGCACCGTTCGAGGATGAATGCCAGGGAAGCCCGCCTCGCATTCCACTTGTCTCCTAGCAACAAGACAGTTGAGATCGAATGGATCTGCGGGAGCAACCGGGGTGGCTATTAAAATGGACTTTCCTGAGGATGGGGCCTAATGTGTGTTTTTGTCCATGAGGGCCTTGGAATGGGGCGGTGGCACCGGGACCCTGAAGTATTCTCCTAAACATTTGACATAGCTCCCATGCACAGTTTCCTTGTGGAGACGAGATTTGTTCTGATGGGTGCCTCAGGAAACCCATTATGCTGTTCTTGGAATCCAGGTATTTGAGGAGACATGCCTGTAAATCAAAGCAATGGATCCAATTTTGGCCTTGTTTGTCCCGGGGGACCTACAATATTGAGATGGCCTCGGAGACTTTGGAGGGTTCTCCTACTTTGTACGATTTTGGACAATGGAATGGGCAGAATTCCTATTCATTGGGTAGGCACAGTCCTAATGGGTGGCTTCAGGGGCCCCAGCCTGGATGGTGTAAGGCCCAGGACTTTGAGGACAGAAGTCTGAAAACACAAACTCAGCTTAGGGTTTGGGGAAGTAGGTATGGCATGCCCAGTCTACAAACCATGAGAAGAACTCTTCAGGATATGAATTAAGAGCGAGTCTGAGGCGCCTGCTCAGGCTTTTGTGTCTGAATTTTTATCAACGATGGCCGTGGAATGTGTGGAGGCCTCATGGGCCATGGACGAATCTTCTCTGTGGATTTGGCCCAGTCCCAATTGATTTTCGTCCAAATGTGGGATGGGAGGTATCCTTTCAGGTTTGTTTGTGGCTTGCAGGCATGGGCGGGGCTTCATGGGTCACACTGGTTTCAACTACACTGAAGTTTGGACAATATGCCAATCACAAGGTCTCTTGCCATGGGGAAAGAGTTCTGATTTCTGCATCATTTTCAACCCTGGGCAGTGGTTGGAGATAAGGTCTAGGTTCGGAAGCCTGAAAACCGCAGTTGGGAAGAGATGATGACCTAAGGCCATGGTGAGACTGATGTGCTCAGTGTGCGGTCAGCTGCCTGGTTGTTGGTCAGGAGGTTCGGGCTCAGGGTGTGTAAGACAGTGCTTTTGTGCCCAGGTTAGACTCTATAATTTGGGTATAGTCGAGTGCCGTGTAGGTTGATCCTCATTTAAGGTGCCTGGGCAGCACATTAGGCAAGATATTTTTCAGGCCAAGGGCAAGGCAGGTACCCCCTGCACATCTGAACCAATATCTCATGCATCTGAAGTCACGGCGAGGATCAGACGTTGGCTCAGGTTGTAGTTTCTGTGCATGACTGCCCCTTCATGAACGGAGAGGAAACTCAAGGCCATGAAGTTTTTCCCACGTTGGGAGTTGTGGGATGCCCCCTTCAAGGATTCCTTCTGCGGGACAATTGAGACTTGTTGGGCAGCTCCAAAACATCTCATATGGAATGACTCCAGAGCACCGTTCGAGGATGGATGCCAGGGAAGCACGCCTCGCATTCCAATTGTCTTCTAGCAACAAGACAGTTGAGATCAGATGGCTCTGCGGGAGCAACCGGGGTGGCTGAGATGAAATGGACATTCCTGAGCATGGGGCCTAATGTGTGTTTGTGTCCATGAGGAACTTGGAATGGAGCGGTGGCACCGGGACTCTGAAGTATTCTCCTAAGATTTTGACATAGGTCCCATGCACAAGTTTCCTCGTGGAGACGAGATTTTTTCTGATGGGTGCCTCAGGAAACAACCTATGCTGGTATTGGAATCCAGGATTTTGAGGAGACATGCCTGTAAACCAAAGCAATGGATCCTATTATGGCCTAGGGACCTGTCTGGTATCATATCCTTCTCTGGGGACATCAATCTTTGGTTTGAGTGGACGTAGATACTCAGCTGGTGTCAGACCGCCCTTGTTTTTCCACTGAGACCTACATATTGGGATGGCCTCCGGGGACTTTTGTACAATTTTGGACAATTGAATGGGCAGAATTCCCATGCATGGGGTAGGCACAGTCCTAATGTGTGGCTCCAGGGGCCCCAGCCTGGAGGGTGTGTGGCCCAGGACTTTGAGGACAGAAGTCTGAAAACCCAAACTCAGCTTAAGTTTGGGGACGTAGGTATGGCAGGCCCAATCTACAAACCATGAGAAGAACTCTTCAGGATATGAAGAAAGAGGGAGTCTGAGGCCCTTCTCAGGTTTTGGTCTCTGGATTTTGTGTCAACGATGGCCGTGGAATGTGGGGAGGCCTATGGGCCATGGACAAATCTTCCTTTCTGTGGATTTGGCCCAGTCCCAATTGTTTTCGTCAATCTGTGGGATGGGAGGTCTCCTTTCAGGTTTGTTACCTCGGGTGTCCCAACCAAAGAGGAATTCCAAAGCAGAGCCCTGGGGAAGAGTGAAGGGACAACCCAAACTATGGTTAAAATTTGGGGCCTAGGGGCATGGCAGGCCCCATATGCTGTCTCTTCATCCAGCCACTGAGAGGCCTTACTTGAGGACTGGGCTCAGGCTGAGGGTCACAATGTGTGTTTGTGACCAATGTGGCTTGCGAGCATGGGCGGGGCCTCAAGGGCCACACTGGTTTCAACTACACTGAACTTTGGACAACATGCCAATCACAAGGTCTCTTGCCATGGGGAAGGAGTTCTTATTTCTGCATCATTTTCAACCCTGGGCAGTGGTTGGAGATAAGGTCTAGGTTTGGAAGCCTTAAAACCGCAGTGGGAGAGGTGATGACATAAGGCCATGGTGGGTCTGATATGCTCAGTGTGCGGTCAGCTGCCTGGTTGTTGGTCAGTAGGTTCGGGCTCAGGTTGTGTCAGACAGTGCATTTGTGCCCAGGTTAAACTCTATAATTTGGGTACAGTCGAGTGCCGTGTAGGTGGATCCTCATTTGAGGTGCCTGGGCAACTCATTAGGCAAGATATTTTTTCTCGATGGCAGGCAGAGTGCTGCATTGTGGGCCCGGAATTGGAAAACTTGAGGGATTCTGGGCCAGTAGTGTGAGGACAGAAGTCTGAGAACACAAGCTAGACCATGGCTACAGGCCGAGGGCAAGGCAGGTACCCCCTGCACATCTGAACCAATATGATCATGCATCTGAAGTCACGGCGAGGATCAGACGTTGGCTCAGGTTGTAGTTTCTGTGCATGACTGCCCCTTCATGAACGGAGAGGAATCTCAAGGCCATGGAGGTTTTCCCACGTTGGGAGTTCTTGGATGCCCCCTTCAAGGATTCCTTCTGCGGGACAATTGAGACCTGTTTGGCAGCTCCAAAATATCCCATATGGAATGACTCCAGAGCACCGTTCAAGGATGGATGCCAGGGAAGCCCGCCTCGCATTCCAATTGTCTCCTAGCAACAAGACAGTTGAGATCGGATGGCTCTGCAGGAGCAAACGGGGTGGCGGGGTTGAAATGGACTTTCCTGAGCATGGGGCCTAATGTGCGTTTGTGTCCATTAGGACCTTGGAATGGGGCGGTGGCACCGGGACTCTGACGTATTCTCCTAATATTTTGACAGGTCCCATGCACAAGTTTCCTCGTGGAGATGAGATTTCTTCTGATGGGTGCCTCATGAAACCCCCTATGCTGGTATTGGAATCCAGGATTTTGAGGAGACATGTCTGTAAACCAAAGCAATGAATCCGATTATGGCCTAGGGTCCTGTCTGGTACCATATCCTTCTCTGGGGACATATCTTGGAATGAGTGGAGGTTGATGCTCAGCTGCTGTCAGACCGCCCTTGTTTGTCCACTGAGACCTACATATTGGGATGGCCTCGGGGACTTTGGAGATTTCTCCTAATTTGTACAATTTTGGACAATGGAATGCGCAGAATTACCATCCATGGGGTAGGCACAGTCCTAATGTGTGGCTCCAGGGGCCCCAGCCTCGAGAGTGTGTGGCCCAGGACTTTGAGAACAGAAGTCTGAAAACACAAACTCAGCTTAGGTTTGGGGACGTAGGTATGGCAGGCCCAATCTACAAACCATGAGAAGAACTGTTCAGGATATGAAGAAAGAGCGAGTCTGAGGCGCTTGCTCAGGCTTTGGTCTCTGGATTTTGTGTCAACGATGGCCGTGGAATGTGGGGAGGCCTCATGGGCCATGGACGAATCTTCCTCTCTGTGGATTTGGCCCGGTCCCCATTGTTTTTCGTCAATCTGTGGGATGGGAGGTCTCCTTTCAGGTTTGTTACCTCAGGTGTCCCAACCAAAGAGGAATTCCAAAGCAGAGCCCTGGGGAAGAGTGAAGGGACAACCCAAACTATGGTTAAAATTTGGGGCCTAGGGGCATGGCAGGCCCCATATGCTGTCTCTTCATCCAGCCACTGAGAGGCCTTACTTGAGGACTGGGCTCAGGCTGAGGGTCACAATGTGTGTTTGTGACCAATGTGGCTCGCGAGCATGGGCGGGGCCTCATGGGCCACACTGGTTTCAACTACACTGAACTTTGGACAACATGCCAATCAAAAGGTCTCTTGCCATGGGGAAGGAGTTCTGATTTCTGCATCATTTTCAACCCTGGGCAGTGGTTGGACATAAGGTCTAGGTTCGGAAGCCTGAAAACCGCAGTTGAGAAGAGATGATGCCCTAAGGCCATGGTGGTTCTGATGTGCTCAGTGTGCGGTCAGCTGCCTGGTTTTTGGTCAGGAAGTTCGGGCTCAGGTTGTGTCAGACAGAGCAATTGTGCCCAGGTTAGACTCTATAATTGGGTATAGTCGAGTGCCGTGTAGGTTGATCCTCATTTAAGGTGCCTGGGCAGCTCATTAGGTAAGATATTTTTTCTAGTGGGCAGGCACAGTGCTGCATTGTGGGTCCGGAATTGCCAAACTTGAGGGCTTCTGGGCCAGTAGTGTGAGGACAGAAGTCTGAGACCACAAGCTAGACTTGGGCTTCAGGCCGAGGGCAAGGCAGGTACCTCCTGCACATCTGAACCAATATCTCATGCATCTGAAGTCACGACGAGGATCAGACGTTGGCTCAGATTGTAGTTGCTGTGCATGACTGCCCCTTCATGAACGGAGAGGAATCTCAAGGCCATGGAGGTTTTCCCACGTTGGGAGTTGTGGGATGCCCCCTTCAAGGATACCTTCTGAGGGACAATTGAAACCTGTTGGGCAGCTCCAAAACATCCCATATGGAATGACTCCAGAGCACCTTTCGAGGATGGATGCCAGGAAAGACCGCCTCGCATTCCAATTGTCTCCTAGTAACAATACAGTTGAGATCGGATGGCTCTGCGTGAGCAACCGGGGTGGCTGAGTTGAAATGGACTTTCCTGAGCATGGGGCATAATGTGTGTTTGTGTCCTTGGAATGGGGCGGTGGCACCGGGACTCTGAAGTATTCTCCTAAGATTTTGACATAGGTGCAATGTACAAGTTTCCTCGTGGAGACGAGATATTTTCTGATGGGTTCCTCAGGAAACCCCCTCTGCTGGTATTGGAATCCAGGATTTTGTGGATTCATGCCTGTAAAACAAAGCAATGGATCCGATTACGGCCTAGGGTCCTGTCTGGTTCCATCTCCTTCTCTGAGGACATCCATCTATGGTATGAGAGGAGGTAGATGCTCAGCTGGTGTCAGACCGCCCTTGTTTGTCCACTGAGAACTACATATTGGATGGCCTCGGGGACTTTGGAGGGTTCTCCTAATTTGTACAATTTTGGACAATGGAATGGGCAGAATTCCCATGCATTGGGTAGGCATTGTCCTAATGTGTGGCTCCAGGGACCCCAGCCTGGAGGGTGTGTGGCCCAGGACTTTGAGGACAGAAGTCTGATAACACAAACTCAGCTTAGGTTTGGGGACGCAGGTATGGCAGGCCCAATCTACAAACCATGAGAAGAACTCTTCAGGACATGAAGAAAGAGCGATTCTGAGGCGCTTGCTCAGGCTTTGGTCTCTGGATTTTGGATGGCCGTGGAATGTGGGGAGGCCTCATGGGCCATGGACGAATCTTCCTCTCTGTGGATTTGGCCCGGTCCCCATTGTTTTTCGTCAATCTGTGGGATGGGAGGTCTCCTTTCAGGTTTGTTACCTCAGGTGTCCCAACCAAAGAGGAATTCCAAAGCAGAGCCTTTGGGAATAGTGAAGTGACAACCCAAACTATGGTTAAAATTTGGGGCCTAGGGGCATGGCAGGCCCCATATGCTGTCTCTACATCCATCCACTGAGAGACCTTACTTGAAGACTGGGCTCAGGCTGAGTGTCACAATGTGTGTTTGTGACCAATGTGGCTCGCGAGCATGGGCGGGGCCTCATGGGCCACATTGGTTTCAACTACACTGAACTTTGGACAACATGCCAACCACAAGGTTTCTTGCCATGGGGAAGGAGTTCTGATTTCTGCATCACCTTCAACCCTCGGCAGTGGTAGGAGATAAGGTCTAGGTTCGGAAGCCTGAAAACCGCAGTTTGGAAGAGATGATGACCTAAGGCCATGGTGGGTCTGATGTGCTCAGTGTGCGGTCAGCTGCCTGGTTGTTGGTCGGGAGGTTCGGGCTCAGGTTTTGTTAGACAGTGCTAGTGCCCAAGTTAGACTCTATAATTTGGGTACAGTCGAGTGCCGTGTAAGTTGATCCTCATTTGAGGTGCCTGCGCAGCTCATTAGGCATGATATTTTTTCTAGAGGGCAGGCACAGTGCTGCATTGTGGGTCTGGAATTGCCAAACTTGAGGGCTTCTGGGCCAGTAGTGTGAGGACAGAAGTCTGAGAACACAAGCTAGACTTGGGGTTCAGGCCGAGGGCAAGGCAGGTACCCCCTGCACATCTGAACCAATATCTCATGCATCTGAAGTCACGGCGAGGATCAGGCGTTGGCTCAGGTTGTAGTTTCTGTGCATGACTGCCCCTTCATGAACGGAGAGGTATCTCAAGGCCATGGAGGTTTTCCCACGTTGGGAGTTATGGGATGCCCCCTTCAACGATACCTTCTGCGGGACATGAGACCTGTTGGGCAGCTCCAACACATCCCATATGGAATTACTCCAGAGCACCGATCGAGGATGGATGCCAAGGAAGCCCGCCTCGCATTCCAATTGTCTCCTAGCAACAAGACAGTTGAGATCGGATGGCTATTGGGAGCAACCGGGGTGGCTGAGTTGAAATGGACTTTCCTGAGCATGGGGCCTAATGTGTGTTTGTGTCCATGAGGACCTTGGAATGGGGCGGTGACACCGGGACTCTGAATTATTTTTTAAGATTTTGACATAGGTCCCATGCACAAGTTTCCTCGTGGAGACGAGACTTTTTCTGATGGGTGCCTCAGGAAACCCCCTATGCTGGTATTGGAATCCAGGCTTTTGAGGAGACATGCCTGTAAACCAAAGCAATGGATCCGATTATGGCCTAGGGTCCTGTCTGGTTCCATCTCATTCTCTGGGGACATCCATCTATGGTATGAGTGGAAGTAGATGCTCAGCTGGTGTCAGACCGCCCTTGTTTGTCCACAGAGACCTACATATTGCGATGGCCTCAGGGAATTTGGAGGGTTATCCTAATTTGTACAATTTTGGACAATGTAATGGGCAGAATTCCCATGTATGGGGTAGGCATAGTCCTATTGTGTGGCTCCAGGGGCCCCGGCCTGGAGGGTGTGCAGCCCAGGACTTTGAGGACAGAAGTCTGAAAACACAAACTCAGCTAAGGTTTTGGGACGTAGGTATGGGAGGCCCAATCTACAAACCATGAGAAGTACCCCTCAGGATATGAAGAAAGAACGAGTCTGAGGCACTTGCTCAGGCTTTTGTTTCTGGACAAAACAACAATGGCTGTAGAATGTGGGGAGGTCTCATGGGATATGGACGAATCTTCCTCTCTGTGGATTTGGCCCGGTCCCAATAGTTTTTCTTCAATTGTCGGATGGGAGGTCTCCTTTCAGGTTTATTACCTCAGGTGTCCGAACAAAATAGGAATTCCAAAGCAGAGCCCTGGGGAAGAGTGAAGGGACAACCCAAACTATGGTTAAAAATTGGGGCCTAGGTGCATGGCAGGCCCAATATGCTGTCTCTTCATCCAGCCACTGAGAGGCCTTACTTGAGGACTGGGCTCATGCTGAGGGTCACAATGTGTGTTTGTGACCAATGTGGCCTGCGAGCATGGGCGGGGCCTCATGGGCCACACTGGTTTCAACTACACTGGACTTTGGACAACCTGCCAAACACAAGGTCTCTGGCCATGGGGAATGTGTTCTGATATCTGCATCATTTTCAACCCTGGGCAGTGGTTGGAGATAAGGTCTAGGTTCTGAAGCCTGAAAAACCGAAGTTGGGAAGAGATGACGACCTAAGGCCATGGCGGGTCTGATATGCTCAGTGTGCGGTCAGCTGCCTGGGTGTTGGTCAGGAGGTTCGGGCTCAGGTTGTGTCAGTCAGTGCATTAGTCCCAGGTTAGACTATATGATTTGGGTACAGTCGAGTGCCGTATAGGTTTATCCTCATTTGAGGTGCCTGGGGAGCTCAATAGGCAAGATATTTTTTCTAGAGGGCAGGCAGAGTGCTGCACTTTGGTTCCAGAATTGCCAAACTTGAGGGCTTCTGGGCCAGGAGTGTGAGGACAGAAGTCTGAGAACATAAGCTAGACTTGGGCTTCTGGCCGAGGGCACGGCAGGTACCTCCTGCAGATCTGAACCAATATTTCATGCATCTGAAGTCACGGCGAGGATCAGACGTTGGCTCGGGTTGGAGTTTCTGTGCATGACTGCCCCTTCATGAACGGAGCGGAATCTCAAGGCCATGGAGGTTTTCCCACGTTGGGAGTTGTGGGATGCCCCCTTCAAGGATTCCTTCTGCGGGACAATTGAGACCTGTTGGGCAGCTCCAGGACATCCCATAGGGAATGACTCCAGAGCACCGTTCGAGGATCGATGCCAGGGAATCCCGCCTCGTATTCCAATTTTCTCCCAGCAACAAGACAGTTGAGTTTTGATGGCTCTGCGGGAGCAATCGGGGCGGCTGTGTTGAAATGGACTTTCCCGAGGTTGGGGCCTAATGTGTGTTTGTGTCCATGAGGGCCTTGGAATGGGGCGGTGACACCGGGACCCTGAAGTATTCTCCTAAGCTTTTGACATAGGTCCCATGCACAAGTTTCCTTGTGGAAACGAGATTTGTTCTGAGGGGTGCCTCAGAAACCCCCTATGCTGGTCTTGGAATCCAGGCTTTTGAGGAGACATGTCTGTAAACCAAAGCAATGGATCCGAATATGGCCTAGGGTCCTGTCTGGTTCCATCTTCTTCTCTGGGGACATCCATTTATGATATGAGTGGAGGTAGATGCTCGGCTGGTGTCAGACCGCCCTTGTTTGTCCACGGAGACCTACACTATTGGGATGGCCTTGGGGACTTTGGAGAGTTCTCCTAATTTGTACGATTTTGGATAATGGAATGGGCAGAATTCCCATGTATTGGGTAGGCACAGTCCTAATGTTTGGCTCCAGAGGCCCCAGCCTGGAGGGTGTGTGGCCCAGGAATCTGAGGACAGAAATCTGAAAACACAAACTCAGCTTAGGTTGGGAACGTAGGTATGGCAGGGCCAATCTACAAACCATGAGAAGCACTCTTCAGGATATGAAGAAAGAGCGAGTCTGAGGCGCTTGCTCAGGCTTTTGTCTCTGGATTTTGTATCAAAGATGGGCGTGGAACGTGGGGAGGCCTCATGGGCAATGGACGAATCTTCCTCTCTGTGGATTTGGCCCGGTCCCAATTTCTTTCCATCAATCTGTGGGATGGGAGGTCTCCTCTCAGGTTTGTTACCTCAGGTGTCCCAAACAAAGAGGAATTCCAAAGCAGAGCCCTGGGGAAGAGTGAAGGGACAACCCAAAGGATGGTTATAAATTGGGGCCTAGGGGCATGGCAGACCCAATATGCTGTCTCTTCATCTAGCCACTGAGTGGCCTTACTTAAAGACTGGGCACAGGCTGAGGGTCAGCATGTGTGTTTGTGACCAATATGGCCCGGGAGCATGGGCGGGGCCTCATGGGCCACACTGGTTTCAACTACACTGAACTTTGGATAACATGCCAATCACAAGGTCTCTTGCCATGGGGAAGGAGCTCTGATTTCTGCATCATTTTCAACCCTGGGCAGTGTTTGGAGATAAGGTCTACGTTCTGAAGCCTGAAAACCGCAGTTGGGAAGAGATGACGACCTAAGGCCATGGCGGGTCTGATGTGCTCAGTGTGCGGTCAGCTGCCTGGTTGTTGGTCCGGAGGTTCGGGTTCATGTTGTGTCAGACAGTGAATTAGTACCCAGGTTAGACTATATAATTCAGGTACAGTCGAGAGCCGTGTAGGTTTATCCTCATTTGAGGTGCCTGGGCTACTCAATAGGCAATATATTTTTTCTAGAGGCAGGCAGAGTGCTGCATTGTGGGTCCGGTATTGCCAAACATGAGGGATTCTGGACCAGGAGTGTGAGGACAAGTCTGAGAACAGAAGCTAGACTTGGGCTTCAGGACGAGGGCACGGCTGGTACCCCCTGCAGATCTGAACGAATATCTCATGCTTCTGAAGTCACGGCGAGGATCAGACGTTGGCTCGGGTTGGAGTTTCTGTGCATGACTGCCCCTTCAAGAACGGAGCGGAATCTCAAGGCCATGGAGGTTTTCCCACGTCGGGAGTTGTGGGATGCCCCCTTCAAGGATTCCTTCTGCGGGACAATTGAGACCTGTTGGGCAGCTCCAGGATATCCCATATGGAAGGACTCCAGAGCACCGTTCGGGGTGGATGCCTGGGAAGCGGGCCTCGCATTCCAAATGTCTCCTAGCAACAAGACTGTTGAGATCGGATAGCTCTGCGGGAGCAACCGGCGTGGCTGTGTTGAAATGGACTTTTAGGATCGGGCCCATTGTGTGTTTGTGTCCATGAGGGCCTTGGAATGGGGCGTTGGCACCGGGACCCTGAAGTATTCTCCTAAGCTTTTGACATACCTCCCATGCACAAGTTTCCTTGTGGAGATGAGATTTGTTCTGAGGGGTGCCTCAGGAAACCCCCTATGCTGGTTTTGGAATCCAGGCTTTTGAGGAGACATGCCTGTAAACCAAAACAATGGATCCGATTATGGCCTAGGGTCCTGTCTGGTTCAATCTTCGTCTCTGGTGATATCCATCTATGGAATGAGTGGAGGGAGATGCTCACCTGGTGTCACACCGCCCTTGTTTGTCCCTGGAGACCTACACTATTGGGATGGCCTCGGGGACTTTGGAGAGTTTTCTTAATTGGTGAGATTTTGGACAATGGAATGGGCAGAATTCCCATGGATTGGGTAGGCACAGTCCTAATGTGTGGCTCCAGGGGCCCCAGCCTGGAGGGTGTGCGGCCCAGGACTTTGAGGACAGAAGTCTGAAAACACAAACTCAGCTAAGGTTTTGGGACGTAGGTATGGGAGGCCCAATCTACAAACCATGAGAAGTACCCCTCAGGATATGAAGAAAGAGCGAGTCTGAGGCACTTGCTCAGGCTTTTGTCTCTGGATTTTGTATCAACAATGGCTGTAGAATGTGGGGAGGCCTCATGGGATATGGACGAATCTTCCTCTCTGTGGATTTGGCCCGGTCCCAATAGTTTTTCTTCAATTGTCGGATGGGAGGTCTCCTTTCAGGTTTATTACCTCAGGTGTCCGAACAAAATAGGAATTCAAAAGCAGAGCCCTGGGGAAGAGTGAAGGGACAACCCAAACTATGGTTAAAAATTGGGGCCTAGGTGCATGGCAGGCCCAATATGCTGTCTCTTCATCCAGCCACTGAGAGGCCTTACTTGAGGACTGGGCTCATGCTGAGGGTCACAATGTGTGTTTGTGACCAATGTGGCCCGCGAGCATGGGCGGGGCCTCATGGGCCACACTGGTTTCAACTACACTGGACTTTGGACAACCTGCCAAACACAAGGTCTCTGGCCATGGGGAATGTGTTCTGATATCTGCATCCTTTTCACCCCTGGGCAGTGGTTGGAGATAAGGTCTAGGTTCTGAAGCCTGAAAAACCAAAGTTGGGAAGAGATGACGACCTAAGGCCATGGCGGGTCTGATATGCTCAGTGTGCGGTCAGCTGCCTGGGTGTTGGTCAGGAGGTTCGGGCTCAGGTTGTGTCAGTCAGTGCATTAGTCCCAGGTTAGACTATATGATTTGGGTACAGTCGAGTGCCGTATAGGTTTATCCTCATTTGAGGTGCCTGGGGAGCTCAATAGGCAAGATATTTTTTCTAGAGGGCAGGCAGAGTGCTGCACTTTGGTTCCAGAATTGCCAAACTTGAGGGCTTCTGGGCCCGGAGTGTGAGGACAGAAGTCTGAGAACACAAGCTAGACTTGGGCTTCAGGCTGAGGGCACGGCTGGTACCTCCTGCAGATCTGAACCAATATTTCATGCATCTGAAGTCACGGCGAGGATCAGACGTTGGCTCGGGTTGGAGTTTCTGTGCATGACCGCCCCTTCATGAACGGAGCGGAATCTCAAGGCCATGGAGGTTTTCCCACGTTGGGAGTTGTGGGATGCCCCCTTCAAGGATTCCTTCTGCGGGACAATTGAGACCTGTTGGGCAGCTCCAGGATATCCCATATGGAAGGACTCCAGAGCACCGTTCGGGGTGGATGCCTGGGAAGCGGGCCTCGCATTCCAAATGTCTCCTAGCAACAAGACAGTTGAGATCGGATAGCTCTGCGGGAGCAACTGGCGTGGCTGAGTTGAAATGGACTTTTAGGGTCGGGCCCATTGTGTGTTTGTGTCCATGAGGGCCTTGGAATGGGGCGTTGGCACCGGGACCCTGAAGTATTCTCCTAAGCTTTTGACATACCTCCCATGCACAAGTTTCCTTGTGGAGATGAGATTTGTTCTGAGGGGTGCCTCATAAAACCCCCTATACTGGTATTCGAAACCAGGCTTTTGAGGAGACATGCCTGTAAACCAAAACAATGGATCCGATTATGGCCTAGGGTCCTGTCTCGTTCAAACTTCTTCTCTGGTGATATCCATCTATGAAATGAGTTGAGGGAGATGCTCACCTGGTGTCACACCGCCCTTGTTTGTCCCTGGAGACCTACACTATTGGGATGGCCTCGGGGACTTTGGAGAGTTTTCTTAATTGGTGAGATTTTGGACAATGGAATGGGCAGAATTCCCATGGATTGGGTAGGCACAGTCCTAATGTGTGGCTCAGGGGCCCCAGCCTGGAGGGTGTGTGGCCCAGGACTTTGAGGACAGAAGTCTGAAAACACAAACTCAGCTAAGGTTTTGGGACGTAGGTATGGGAGGCCCAATCTACAAACCATGAGAAGTACCCCTCAGGATATGAAGAAAGAGCGAGTCTGAGGCACTTGCTCAGGCTTTTGTCTCTGGATTTTGTATCAACAATGGCTGTAGAATGTGGGGAGGCCACATGGGATATGGACGAATCTTCCTCTCTGTGGATTTGGCCCGGTCCCAATAGTTTTTCTTCAATTGTCGGATGGGAGGTCTCCTTTCAGGTTTATTACCTCAGGTGTCCGAACAAAATAGGAATTCCAAAGCAGAGCCCTGGGGAAGAGTGAAGGGACAACCCAAACTATGGTAAAAAATTGGGGCCTAGGTGCATGGCAGGCCCAATATGCTGTCTCTTCATCCAGCCACTGAGAGGCCTTACTTGAGGACTGGGCTCATGCTGAGGGTCACAATGTGTGTTTGTGACCAATGTGGCCCGCGAGCATGGGCGGGGCCTCATGGGCCACACTGGTTTCAACTACACTGGACTTTGGACAACCTGCCAAACACAAGGTCTCTGGCCATGGGGAATGTGTTCTGATATCTGCATCATTTTCAACCCTGGGCAGTGGTTGGAGATAAGGTCTAGGTTCTGAAGCCTGAAAAACCGACGTTGGGAGGAGATGACGACCTAAGGCCATGGCGGGTCTGATATGCTCAGTGTGCGGTCAGCTGCCTGGGTGTTGGTCAGGAGGTTCGGGCTCAGGTTGTGTCAGTCAGTGCATTAGTCCCAGGTTAGACTATATGATTTGGGTACAGTCGAGTGCCGTATAGGTTTATCCTCATTTGAGGAGCCTGGGGAGCTCAATAGGCAAGATATTTTTTCTATAGGGCAGGCAGAGTGCTGCACTTTGGTTCCAGAATTGCCAAACTTGAGGGCTTCTGGGCCAGGAGTGTGAGGACAGAAGTCTGAGAACACAAGCTAGACTTGGGCTTCAGGCCGAGGGCATGGCAGGTACCTCCTGCAGATCTGAACCAATATTTCATGCATCTGAAGTCACGGCGAGGATCAGACGTTGGCTCGGGTTGGAGTTTCTGTGCATGACTGCCCCTTCATGAACGGAGCGGAATCTCAAGGCCATGGAGGTTTTCCCACGTTGGGAGTTGTGGGATGCCCCCTTCAAAGATTCCTTCTGCGGGACAATTGAGACCTGTTGGGCAGCTCCAGGACATCCCATAGGGAATGACTCCAGAGCACCGTTCGAGGATCGATGCCAGGGAATCCCGCCTCGCATTCCAATTTTCTCCTAGCAACAAGACAGTTGAGTTTTGATGGCTCTGCGGGAGCAATCGGGGCGGCTGTGTTGAAATGGACTTTCCCGAGGATGGGGCCTAATGTGTGTTTGTGTCCATGAGGGCCTTGGAATGGGGCGGTGACACCGGGACCCTGAAGTATTCTCCTAAGCTTTTGACATAGGTCCCATGCACAAGTTTCCTTGTGGAAACGAGATTTGTTCTGATGGGTGCCTCAAAAAAACCCCTATGCTCGTCTTGGAATCAAGGCTTTTGAGGAGACATGTCTGTAAACCAAAGCAATGGATCCGAATATGGCCTAGGGTCCTGTCTGGTTCCATCTTCTTCTCTGGGGACATCCATTTATGATATGAGTGGAGGTAGATGCTCAGCTGGTGTCAGACCGCCCTTGTTTGTCCCCGGAGACCTACACTATTGGGATGGCCTCGGGGACTTTGGAGAGTTCTCATAATTTGTACGATTTTGGATAATGGAATGGGCAGAATGCCCATGGATTGGGTAGGCACAGTCCTAATGTGTGGCTCCAGGGGCCCCAGCCTGGAGGGTGTGTGGCCCAGGAATCTGAGGACAGAAGTCTGAAAACACAAACTCAGCTTAGGTTGGGAACGTAGGTATGGCAGGGCCAATCTACAAACCATGAGAAGGACTCTTCAGGATATGAAGAAAGAGCGATTCTGAGGCGCTTGCTCAGGCTTTTGTCTCTGGATTTTGTATCAAAGATGGGCGTGGAACGTGGGGAGGCCTCATGGGCCATGGACGAATCTTCCTCTCTGTGGATTTGGCCCGGTCCCAATTTCTTTCTGTCAATCTGTGGGATGGGAGGTCTCCTCTCAGGTTTGTTACCTCAGGTGTCCCAACCAAAGAGGAATTCCAAAGCAGAGCCCTGGGGAAGAGTGAAGGGACAACCCAAACGATGGTTATAAATTGGGGCCTAGGGGCATATCAGACCCAATATGCTGTCTCTTCATCCAGCCACTGAGTGGCCTTACTTAAAGACTGGGCACAGGCTGAGGGTCAGCATGTGTGTTTGTGACCAATGTGGCCCGCGATTATGGGCGGGGCCTCATGGGCCACACTGGATTCAACTACACTGAACTTTGGATAACATGCCAATCACAAGGTCTCTTGCCATGGGGAAGGAGCTCTGATTTCTGCATCATTTTCAACCCTGGGCAGTGTTTGGAGATAAGGTCTACGTTCTGAAGCCTGAAAACCGCAGTTGGGAAGAGATGACGACCTAAGGCCATGGCGGGTCTGATGTGCTCAGTGTGCGGTCAGCTGCCTGGTTGTTGGTCCGGAGGTTCGGGTTCATGTTGTGTCAGACAGTGAATTAGTACCCAGGTTAGACTATATAATTCAGGTAGAGTCGAGAGCCGTGTAGGTTTATCCTCATTTGAGGTGCCTGGGCTACTCATTAGGCAATATATTTTTTCTAGAGGCAGGCAGAGTGCTGCATTGTGGGTCCGGTATTGCCAAACATGAGGGATTCTGGACCAGGAGTGTGAGGACAAGTCTGAGAACAGAAGCTAGACTTGGGCTTCAGGCTGAGGGCACGGCTGGTACCCCCTGCAGATCTGAACGAATATCTCATGCTTCTGAAGTCACGGCGAGGATCAGACGTTGGCTCGGGTTGGAGTTTCTGTGCATGACTGCCCCTTCATGAACGGAGCGGAATCTCAAGGCCATGGAGGTTTTCCCACGTTGGGAGTTGTGGGATGCCCCCTTCAAGGATTCCTTCTGAGGGACAATTGAGACCTGTTGGGCAGCTCCAGGATATCCCATATGGAAGGACTCCAGAGCACCGTTCGGGGTGGATGCCTGGGAAGCGGGCCTCGCATTCCAAATGTCTCCTAGCAACAAGACAGTTGAGATCGGATAGCTCTGCGGGAGCAACCGGCGTGGCTGAGTTGAAATGGACTTTTAGGGTCGGGCCCATTGTGTGTTTGTGTCCATGAGGGCCTGGGAATGGGGCGTTGGCACCGGGACCCTGAAGTATTCTCCTAAGCTTTTGACATACCTCCCAAGCACAAGTTTCCTTGTGGAGATGAGATTTGTTCTGAGGGGTGCCTCAGGAAACCCCCTATGCTGGTATTGGAATCCAGGCTTTTGAGGAGACATGCCTATAAACCAAAACAATGGATCCGATTATGGCCTAGGGTCCTGTCTGGTTCAATCTTCTTCTCTGGTGATATCCATCTATGGAATGAGTGGAGGGAGATGCTCACCTGGTGTCACACCGCCCTTGCTGTCCCTGGAGACCTACACTATTGGGATGGCCTCGGGGACTTGGGAGAGTTTTCTTAATTGGTGAGAATTTGGACAATGGAATGGGCAGAATTCCCATGGATTGGGTAGGCACAGTCCTAATGTGTGGCTCCAGGGGCCTTAGCCTGGAGGGTGTGCGGCCCAGGACTTTGAGGACAGAAGTCTGAAAACACAAACTCAGCTAAGGTTTTGGGACGTAGGTATGGGAGGCCCAATCTACAAACCATGAGAAGTACCCCTCAGGATATGAAGAAAGAGCGAGTCTGAGGCACTTGCTCAGGCTTTTGTCTCTGGATTTTGTATCAACAATGGCTGTAGAATGTGGGGAGGCCTCATGGGATATGGACGAATCTTCCTCTCTGTGGATTTGGCCCGGTCCCAATAGTTTTTCTTCAATTGTCGGATGGGAGGTCTCCTTTCAGGTTTATTACCTCAGGTGTCCGAACAAAATAGGAATTCCAAAGCAGAGCCCTGGGGAAGAGTGAAGGGACAACCCAAACTATGGTTAAAAATTGGGGCCTAGGTGCATGGCAGGCCCAATATGCTGTCTCTTCATCCAGCCACTGAGAGGCCTTACTTGAGGACTGGGCTCATGCTGAGGGTCACAATGTGTGTTTGTGACCAATGTGGCCCGCGAGCATGGGCGGGGCCTCATGGGCCACACTGGTTTCAACTACACTGGACTTTGGACAACCTGCCAAACACAAGGTCTCTGGCCATGGGGAATGTGTTCTGATATCTGCCTCATTTTCAACCCTGGGCAGTGGTTGGAGATAAGGTCTAGGTTCTGAAGCCTGAAAAACCGAAGTTGGGAAGAGATGACGACCTAAGGCCATGGCGGGTCTGATATGCTCAGTGTGCGGTCAGCTGCCTGGGTGTTGGTCAGGAGGTTCGGGCTCAGGTTGTGTCAGTCAGTGCATTAGTCCCAGGTTAGACTATATGATTAGGGTACAGTCGAGTGCCGTATAGGATTATCCTCATTTGAGGTGCCTGGGGAGCTCAATAGGCAAGATATTTTTTCTAGAGGGCAGGCAGAGTGCTGCACTTTGGTTCCAGAATTGCCAAACTTGAGGGCTTCTGGGCCAGGAGTGTGAGGACAGAAGTCTGAGAACACAAGCTAGACTTGGGCTTCAGGCCGAGGGCACGGCAGGTACCTCCTGCAGATCTGAACCAATATTTCATGCATCTGAAGTCACGGCGAGGATCAGACGTTGGCTCGGGTTGGAGTTTCTGTGCATGACTGCCCCTTCATGAACGGAGCGGAATCTCAAGGCCATGGAGGTTTTCCCACGTTGGGAGTTGTGGGATGCCCCCTTCAAGGATTCCTTCTGCGGGACAATTGAGACCTGTTGGGCAGCTCCAGGATATCCCATATGGAAGGACTCCAGAGCACCGTTCGGGGTGGATGCCTGGGAAGCGGGCCTCGCATTCCAAATGTCTCCTAGCAACAAGACAGTTGAGATCGGATAGCTCTGCGGGAGCAACCGGCGTGGCTGAGTTGAAATGGACTTTTAGGGTCGGGCCCATTGTGTGTTTGTGTCCATGAGGGCCTTGGAATGGGGCGTTGGCACCGGGACCCTGAAGTATTCTCCTAAGCTTTTGACATACCTCCCATGCACAAGTTTCCTTGTGGAGATGAGATTTGTTCTGAGGGGTGCCTCAGGAAACCCCCTATGCTGGTATTGGAAACCAGGCTTTTGAGGAGACATGCCTGTAAACCAAAACAATGGATCCGATTATGGCCTAGGGTCCTGTCTCGTTCAAACTTCTTCTCTGGTGATATCCATCTATGGAATGAGTGGAGGGAGATGCTCACCTGGTGTCACACCGCCCTTGTTTGTCCCTGGAGACCTACACTATTGGGATGGCCTCGGGGACTTTGGAGAGTTTTCTTAATTGGTGAGATTATGGACAATGGAATGGGCAGAATTCCCATGGATTGGGTAGGCACAGTCCTAATGTGTGGCTCCAGGGGCCCCAGCCTGGATGGTGTGTGGCCCAGGACTTTGAGGACAGAAGTCTGTAAACACAAACTCAGCTAAGGTTTTGGGACGTAGGTATGGGAGGCCCAATCTACAAACCATGAGAAGTACCCCTCAGGATATGAAGAAAGAGCGAGTCTGAGGCACTTGCTCAGGCTTTTGTCTCTGGATTTTGTATCAACAATGGCTGTAGAATGTGGGGAGGCCTCATGGGATATGGACGAATCTTCCTCTCTGTGGATTTGGCCCGGTCCCAATAGTTTTTCTTCAATTGTCGGATGGGAGGTCTCCTTTCAGGTTTATTACCTCAGGTGTCCGAACAAAATAGGAATTCCAAAGCAGAGCCCTGGGGAAGAGTGAAGGGACAACCCAAACTATGGTTAAAAATTGGGGCCTAGGTGCATGGCAGGCCCAATATGCTGTCTCTTCATCCAGCCACTGAGAGGCCTTACTTGAGGACTGGGCTCATGCTGAGGGTCACAATGTGTGTTTGTGACCAATGTGGCCCGCGAGCATGGGCGGGGCCTCATGGGCCACACTGGTTTCAACTACACTGGACTTTGGACAACCTGCCAAACACAAGGTCTCTGGCCATGGGGAATGTGTTCTGATATCTGCATCATTATCAACCCTGGGCAGTGGTTGGAGATAAGGTCTAGGTTCTGAAGCCTGAAAAACCGACGTTGGGAGGAGATGACGACCTAAGGCCATGGCGGGTCTGATATGCTCAGTGTGCGGTCAGCTGCCTGGGTGTTGGTCAGGAGGTTCGGGCTCAGGTTGTGTCAGTCAGTGCCTTAGTCCCAGGTTAGACTATATGATTTGGGTACAGTCGAGTGCCGTATAGGTTTATCCTCATTTGAGGTGCCTGGGGAGCTCAATAGGCAAGATATTTTTTCTAGAGGGCAGGCAGAGTGCTGCACTTTGGTTCCAGAATTGCCAAACTTGAGGGCTTCTGGGCCAGGAGTGTGAGGACAGAAGTCTGAGAACACAAGCTAGACTTGGGCTTCAGGCCGAGGGCACGGCAGGTACCTCCTGCAGATCTGAACCAATATTTCATGCATCTGAAGTCACGGCGAGGATCAGACGTTGGCTCGGGTTGGAGTTTCTGTGCATGACTGCCCCTTCATGAACGGAGCGGAATCTCAAGGCCATGGAGTTTTTCCCACGTTGGGAGTTGTGGGATGCCCCCTTCAAGGATTCCTTCTGCGGGACAATTGAGACCTGTTGGTCAGCTCCAGGACATCCCATATGGAATGACTCCAGAGCACCGTTCGAGGATCGATGCCAGGGAATCCCGCCTCGCATTCCAATTTTCTCCTAGCAACAAGACAGTTGAGTTTTGATGGCTCTGCGGGAGCAATCGGGGCGGCTGTGTTGAAATGGACTTTCCCGAGGATGGGGCCTAATGTGTGTTTGTGTCCATGAGGGCCTTGGAATGGGGCGGTGACACCGGGACCCTGAAGTATTCTCCTAAGCTTTTGACATAGGTCCCATGCACAAGTTTCCTTGTGGAAACGAGATTTGTTCTGATGGGTGCCTCAAAAAAACCCCTATGCTGGTCTTGGAATCAAGGCTTTTGAGGAGACATGTCTGTAAACCAAAGCAATGGATCCGAATATGGCCTAGGGTCCTGTCTGGTTCCATCTTCTTCTCTGGGGACATCCATTTATGATATGAGTGGAGGTAGATGCTCAGCTGGTGTCAGACCGCCCTTGTTTGTCCCCGGAGACCTACACTATTGGGATGGCCTCGGGGACTTTGGAGAGTTCTCCTAATTTGTACGATTTTGGATAATGGAATGGGCAGAATGCCCATGGATTGGGTAGGCACAGTCCTAATGTGTGGCTCCAGGGGCCCCAGCCTGGAGGGTGTTTGGCCCAGGAATCTGAGGACAGAAGTCTGAAAACACAAACTCAGCTTAGGTTGGGAACGTAGGTATGGCAGGGCCAATCTACAAACCATGAGAAGGACTCTTCAGGATATGAAGAAAGACCAATTCTGAGGCGCTTGCTCAGGCTTTTGTCTCTGGATTTTGTATCAAAGATGGGCGTGGAACGTGGGGAGGCCTCATGGGCCATGGACGAATCTTCCTCTCTGTGGATTTGGCCCGGTCCCAATTTCTTTCTGTCAATCTGTGGGATGGGAGGTCTCCTCTCAGGTTTGTTACCTCAGGTGTCCCAACCAAAGAGGAATTCCAAAGCAGAGCCCTGGGGAAAAGTGAAGGGACAACCCAAACGATGGTTATAAATTGGGGCCTAGGGGCATGGCAGACCCAATATGCTGTCTCTTCATCTAGCCACTGAGTGGCCTTACTTAAAGACTGGGCACAGGCTGAGGGTCAGCATGTGTGTTTGTGACCAATGTGGCCCGCGAGCATGGGCGGGGCCTCATGGGCCACACTGGTTTCAACTACACTGAACTTTGGATAACATGCCAATCACAAGGTCTCTTGCCATGGGGAAGGAGCTCTGATTTCTGCATCATTTTCAACCCTGGGCAGTGTTTGGAGATAAGGTCTACGTTCTGAAGCCTGAAAACCGCAGTTGGGAAGAGATGACGACCTAAGGCCATGGCGGGTCTGATGTGCTCAGTGTGCTGTCAGCTTCCTGGGTGTTGGTCCGGAGGTTCGGGTTCAGGTTGTGTCAGACAGTGAATTAGTACCCAGGTTAGACTATATAATTCAGGTAGAGTCGAGAGCCGTGTAGGTTTATCCTCATTTGAGGTGCCTGGGCTACTCATTAGGCAATATATTTTTTCTAGAGGCAGGCAGAGTGCTGCATTGTGGGTCCGGTATTGCCAAACATGAGGGATTCTGGACCAGGAGTGTGAGGACAAGTCTGAGAACAGAAGCTAGACTTGGGCTTCAGGCTGAGGGCACGGCTGGTACCCCCTGCAGATCTGAACGAATATCTCATACTTCTGAAGTCACGGCGAGGATCAGACGTTGGCTCGGGTTGGAGTTTCTGTGCATGACTGCCCCTTCATGAACGGAGCGGAATCTCAAGGCCATGGAGGTTTTCCCACGTTGGGAGTTGTGGGATGCCCCCTTCAAGGATTCCTTCTGAGGGACAATTGAGACCTGTTGGGCAGCTCCAGGATATCCCATATGGAAGGACTCCAGAGCACCGTTCGGGGTGGATGCCTGGGAAGCGGGCCTCGCATTCCAAATGTCTCCTAGCAACAAGACAGTTGAGATCGGATAGCTCTGCGGGAGCAACCGGCGTGGCTGAGTTGAAATGGACTTTTAGGGTCGGGCCCATTGTGTGTTTGTGTCCATGAGGGCCTGGGAATGGGGCGTTGGCACCGGGACCCTGAAGTATTCTCCTAAGCTTTTGACATACCTCCCAAGCACAAGTTTCCTTGTGGAGATGAGATTTGTTCTGAGGGGTGCCTCAGGAAACCCCCTATGCTGGTATTGGAATCCAGGCTTTTGAGGAGACATGCCTATAAACCAAAACAATGGATCCGATTATGGCCTAGGGTCCTGTCTGGTTCAATCTTCTTCTCTGGTGATATCCATCTATGGAATGAGTGGAGGGAGATGCTCACCTGGTGTCACACCGCCCTTGCTGTCCCTGGAGACCTACACTATTGGGATGGCCTCGGGGACTTTGGAGAGTTTTCTTAATTGGTGAGAATTTGGACAATGGAATGGGCAGAATTCCCATGGATTGGGTAGGCACAGTCCTAATGTGTGGCTCCAGGGGCCTTAGCCTGGAGGGTGTGCGGCCCAGGACTTTGAGGACAGAAGTCTGAAAACACAAACTCAGCTAAGGTTTTGGGACGTAGGTATGGGAGGCCCAATCTACAAACCATGAGAAGTACCCCTCAGGATATGAAGAAAGAGCGAGTCTGAGGCACTTGCTCAGGCTTTTGTCTCTGGATTTTGTATCAACAATGGCTGTAGAATGTGGGGAAGCCTCATGGGATATGGACGAATCTTCCTCTCTGTGGATTTGGCCCGGTCCCAATAGTTTTTCTTCAATTGTCGGATGGGAGGTCTCCTTTCAGGTTTATTACCTCAGGTGTCCGAACAAAATAGGAATTCCAAAGCAGAGCCCTGGGGAAGAGTGAAGGGACAACCCAAACTATGGTTAAAAATTGGGGCCTAGGTGCATGGCAGGCCCAATATGCTGTCTCTTCATCCAGCCACTGAGAGGCCTTACTTGAGGACTGGGCTCATGCTGAGGGTCACAATGTGTGTTTGTGACCAATGTGGCCCGCGAGCATGGGCGGGGCCTCATGGGCCACACTGGTTTCAACTACACTGGACTTTGGACAACCTGCCAAACACAAGGTCTCTGGCCATGGGGAATGTGTTCTGATATCTGCATCATTTTCAACCCTGGGCAGTGGTTGGAGATAAGGTCTAGGTTCTGAAGCCTGAAAAACCGAAGTTGGGAAGAGATGACGACCTAAGGCCATGGCGGGTCTTATATGCTCAGTGTGCGGTCAGCTGCCTGGGTGTTGGTCAGGAGGTTCGGGCTCAGGTTGTGTCAGTCAGTGCATTAGTCCCAGGTTAGACTATATGATTAGGGTACAGTCGAGTGCCGTATAGGATTATCCTCATTTGAGGAGCCTGGGGAGCTCAATAGGCAAGATATTTTTTCTAGAGGGCAGGCAGAGTGCTGCACTTTGGTTCCAGAATTGCCATACTTGAGGGCTTCTGGGCCTGGAGTTGAGGACAGAAGTCTGAGAACACAAGCTAGACTTGGGCTTCAGGCTGAGGGCACGGCAGGTACCTCCTGCAGATCTGAACCAATATTTCATGCATCTGAAGTCACGGCGAGGATCAGACGTTGTCTCGGGTTGGAGTTTCTGTGCATGACTGCCCCTTCATGAACGGAGCGGAATCTCAAGGCCATGAAGGTTTTCCCACGTTGGGAGTTGTGGGATGCCCCCTTCAAGGATTCCTTCTGCGGGACAATTGAGACCTGTTGGGCAGCTCCAGGATATCCCATATGGAAGGACTCCAGAGCACCGTTCGGGGTGGATGCCTGGGAAGCGGGCCTCGCATTCCAAATGTCTCCTAGCAACAAGACAGTTGAGATCGGATAGCTCTGCGGGAGCAACCGGCGTGGCTGAGTTGAAATGGACTTTTAGGGTCGGGCCCATTGTGTGTTTGTGTCCATGAGGGCCTGGGAATGGGGCGTTGGCACCGGGACCCTGAAGTATTCTCCTAAGCTTTTGACATACCTCCCATGCACAAGTTTCCTTGTGGAGATGAGATTTGTTCTGAGGGGTGCCTCAGGAAACCCCCTATGCTGGTATTGGAAACCAGGCTTTTGAGGAGACATGCCTGTAAACCAAAATAATGGATCCGATTATGGCCTAGGTTCCTGTCTCGTTCAAACTTCTTCTCTGGTGATATCCATCTATGGAATGAGTGGAGGGAGATGCTCACCTGGTGTCACACCGCCCTTGTTTGTCCCTGGAGACCTACACTATTGGGATGGCCACGGGGACTTTGGAGAGTTTTCTTAATTGGTGAGATTATGGACAATGGAATGGGCAGAATTCCCATGGATTGGGTAGGCACAGTCCTAATGTGTGGCTCCAGGGGCCCCAGCCTGGAGGGTGTGTGGCCCAGGACTTTGAGGACAGAAGTCTGAAAACACAAACTCAGCTAAGGTTTTGGGACGTAGGTATGGGAGGCCCAATCTACAAACCATGAGAAGTACTCCTCAGGATATGAAGAAAGAGCGAGTCTGAGGCACTTGCTCAGGCTTTTGTCTCTGGATTTTGTATCAACAATGGCTGTAGAATGTGGGGAGGCCTCATGGGATATGGACGAATCTTCCTCTCTGTGGATTTGGCCCGGTCCCAATAGTTTTTCTTCAATTGTCGGATGGGAGGTCTCCTTTCAGGTTTATTACCTCAGGTGTCCGAACAAAATAGGAATTGCAAAGCAGAGCCCTGGGGAAGAGTGAAGGGACAACCCAAACTATGGTTAAAAATTGGGGCCTAGGTGCATGGCAGGCCCAATATGCTGTCTCTTCATCCAGCCACTGAGAGGCCTTACTTGAGGACTGGGCTCATGCTGAGGGTCACAATGTGTGTTTGTGACCAATGTGGCCCGCGAGCATGGGCGGGGCCTCATGGGCCACACTGGTTTCAACTACACTGGACTTTGGACAACCTGCCAAACACAAGGTCTCTGGCCATGGGGAATGTGTTCTGATATCTGCATCATTTTCAACCCTGGGCAGTGGTTGGAGATAAGGTCTAGGTTCTGAAGCCTGAAAAACCGAAGTTGGGAGGAGATGAAGACCTAAGGCCATGGCGGGTCTGATATGCTCAGTGTGCGGTCAGCTGCCTGGGTGTTGGTCAGGAGGTTCGGGCTCAGGTTGTGTCAGTCAGTGCATTAGTCCCAGGTTAGACTATATGATTAGGGTACAGTCGAGTGCCGTATAGGTTTATCCCCATTTGAGGTGCCTGGGGAGCTCAATAGGCATGATATTTTTTCTAGAGGGCAGGCAGAGTGCTGCACTTTGGTTCCAGAATTGCCAAACTTGAGGGCTTCTGGGCCAGGAGTGTGAGGACAGAAGTCTGAGAACACAAGCTAGACTTGGGCTTCAGGCCGAGGGCACGGCAGGTACCTCCTGCAGATCTGAACAAATATTTCATGCATCTGAAGTCACGGCGAGGATCAGACGTTGGCTCGGGTTGGAGTTTCTGTGCATGACTGCCCCTTCATGAACGGAGCGGAATCTCAAGGCCATGGAGGTTTTCCCACGTTGGGAGTTGTGGGATGCCCCCTTCAAGGATTCCTTCTGCGGGACAATTGAGACCTGTTGGGCAGCTCCAGGATATCCCATATGGAAGGACTCCAGAGCACCGTTCGGGGTGGATGCCTGGGAAGCGGGCCTCGCATTCCAAATGTCTCCTAGCAACAAGACAGTTGAGATCGGATAGCTCTGCGGGAGCAACCGGCGTGGCTGAGTTGAAATGGACTTTTAGGGTCGGGCCCATTGTGTGTTTGTGTCCATGAGGGCCTTGGAATGGGGCGTTGGCACCGGGACCCTGAAGTATTCTCCTAAGCTTTTGACATACCTCCCATGCACAAGTTTCCTTGTGGAGATGAGATTTGTTCTGAGGGGTGCCTCAGGAGACTCCCTATGCTGGTATTGGAAACCAGGCTTTTGAGGAGACATGCCTGTAAACCAAAACAATGGACCCGATTATGGCCTAGGGTCCTGTCTGGTTCAATCTTCTTCTCTGGTGATATCCATCTATGGAATGAGTGGAGGGAGATGCTCACCTGGTGTCACACCGCCCTTGTTTGTCCCTGGAGACCTACACTATTGGGATGGCCTCGGGGACTTTGGAGAGTTTTCTTAATTGGTGAGATTTTGGACAATGGAATGGGCAGAATTCCCATGGATTGGGTAGGCACAGTCCTAATGTGTGGCTCCAGGGGCCCCAGCCTGGAGGGTGTGCGGCCCAGGACTTTGAGGACAGAAGTCTGAAAACACAAACTCAGCTAAGGTTTTGGGACGTAGGTATGGGAGGCCCAATCTACAAACCATGAGAAGTACCCCTCAGGATATGAAGAAAGAGCGAGTCTGAGGCACTTGCTCAGGCTTTTGTCTCTGGATTTTGTATCAACAATGGCTGTAGAATGTGGGGAGGCCTCATGGGATATGGACGAATCTTCCTCTCTGTGGATTTGGCCCGGTCCCAATAGTTTTTCTTCAATTGTCGGATGGGAGGTCTCCTTTCAGGTTTATTACCTCAGGTGTCCGAACAAAATAGGAATTCCAAAGCAGAGCCCTGGGGAAGAGTGAAGGGACAACCCAAACTATGGTTAAAAATTGGGGCCTAGGTGCATGGCAGGCCCAATATGCTGTCTCTTCATCCAGCCACTGAGAGGCCTTACTTGAGGAGTGGGCTCATGCTGAGGGTCACAATGTGTGTTTGTGACCAATGTGGCCCGCGAGCATGGGCGGGGCCTCATGGGCCACACTGGTTTCAACTACACTGGACTTTGGACAACCTGCCAAACACAAGGTCTCTGGCCATGGGGAATGTGTTCTGATATCTGCATCATTTTCAACCCTGGGCAGTGGTTGGAGATAAGGTCTAGGTTCTGAAGCCTGAAAAACCGAAGTTGGGAGGAGATGACGACCTAAGGCCATGGCGGGTCTTATATGCTCAGTGTGCGGTCAGCTGCCTGGGTGTTGGTCAGGAGGTTCGGGCTCAGGTTGTGTCAGTCAGTGCATTAGTCCCAGGTTAGACTATATGATTAGGGTACAGTCGAGTGCCGTATAGGATTATCCTCATTTGAGGAGCCTGGGGAGCTCAATAGGCAAGATATTTTTTCTAGAGGGCAGGCAGAGTGCTGCACTTTGGTTCCAGAATTGCCATACTTGAGGGCTTCTGGGCCTGGAGTTGAGGACAGAAGTCTGAGAACACAAGCTAGACTTGGGCTTCAGGCTGAGGGCACGGCAGGTACCTCCTGCAGATCTGAACCAATATTTCATGCATCTGAAGTCACGGCGAGGATCAGACGTTGTCTCGGGTTGGAGTTTCTGTGCATGACTGCCCCTTCATGAACGGAGCGGAATCTCAAGGCCATGAAGGTTTTCCCACGTTGGGAGTTGTGGGATGCCCCCTTCAAGGATTCCTTCTGCGGGACAATTGAGACCTGTTGGGCAGCTCCAGGATATCCCATATGGAAGGACTCCAGAGCACCGTTCGGGGTGGATGCCTGGGAAGCGGGCCTCGCATTCCAAATGTCTCCTAGCAACAAGACAGTTGAGATCGGATAGCTCTGCGGGAGCAACCGGCGTGGCTGAGTTGAAATGGACTTTTAGGGTCGGGCCCATTGTGTGTTTGTGTCCATGAGGGCCTGGGAATGGGGCGTTGGCACCGGGACCCTGAAGTATTCTCCTAAGCTTTTGACATACCTCCCATGCACAAGTTTCCTTGTGGAGATGAGATTTGTTCTGAGGGGTGCCTCAGGAAACCCCCTATGCTGGTATTGGAAACCAGGCTTTTGAGGAGACATGCCTGTAAACCAAAATAATGGATCCGATTATGGCCTAGGTTCCTGTCTCGTTCAAACTTCTTCTCTGGTGATATCCATCTATGGAATGAGTGGAGGGAGATGCTCACCTGGTGTCACACCGCCCTTGTTTGTCCCTGGAGACCTACACTATTGGGATGGCCACGGGGACTTTGGAGAGTTTTCTTAATTGGTGAGATTATGGACAATGGAATGGGCAGAATTCCCATGGATTGGGTAGGCACAGTCCTAATGTGTGGCTCCAGGGGCCCCAGCCTGGAGGGTGTGTGGCCCAGGACTTTGAGGACAGAAGTCTGAAAACACAAACTCAGCTAAGGTTTTGGGACGTAGGTATGGGAGGCCCAATCTACAAACCATGAGAAGTACTCCTCAGGATATGAAGAAAGAGCGAGTCTGAGGCACTTGCTCAGGCTTTTGTCTCTGGATTTTGTATCAACAATGGCTGTAGAATGTGGGGAGGCCTCATGGGATATGGACGAATCTTCCTCTCTGTGGATTTGGCCCGGTCCCAATAGTTTTTCTTCAATTGTCGGATGGGAGGTCTCCTTTCAGGTTTATTACCTCAGGTGTCCGAACAAAATAGGAATTGCAAAGCAGAGCCCTGGGGAAGAGTGAAGGGACAACCCAAACTATGGTTAAAAATTGGGGCCTAGGTGCATGGCAGGCCCAATATGCTGTCTCTTCATCCAGCCACTGAGAGGCCTTACTTGAGGACTGGGCTCATGCAGAGGGTCACAATGTGTGTTTGTGACCAATGTGGCCCGCGAGCATGGGCGGGGCCTCATGGGCCACACTGGTTTCAACTACACTGGACTTTGGACAACCTGCCAAACACAAGGTCTCTGGCCATGGGGAATGTGTTCTGATATCTGCATCATTTTCACCCCTGGGCAGTGGTTGGAGATAAGGTCTAGGTTCTGAAGCCTGAAAAACCGAAGTTGGGAGGAGATGACGACCTAAGGCCATGGCGGGTCTGATATGCTCAGTGTGCGGTCAGCTGCCTGGGTGTTGGTCAGGAGGTTCGGGCTCAGGTTGTGTCAGTCAGTGCATTAGTCCCAGGTTATACTATATGATTTGGGTACAGTCGAGTGCCGTATAGGTTTATCCCCATTTGAGGTGCCTGGGGAGCTCAATAGGCATGATATTTTTTCTAGAGGGCAGGCAGAGTGCTGCACTTTGGTTCCAGAATTGCCAAACTTGAGGGCTTCTGGGCCAGGAGTGTGAGGACAGAAGTCTGAGAACACAAGCTAGACTTGGGCTTCAGGCCGAGGGCACGGCAGGTACCTCCTGCAGATCTGAACAAATATTTCATGCATCTGAAGTCACGGCGAGGATCAGACGTTGGCTCGGGTTGGAGTTTCTGTGCATGACTGCCCCTTCATGAACGGAGCGGAATCTCAAGGCCATGGAGGTTTTCCCACGTTGGGAGTTGTGGGATGCCCCCTTCAAGGATTCCTTCTGCGGGACAATTGAGACCTGTTGGGCAGCTCCAGGATATCCCATATGGAAGGACTCCAGAGCACCGTTCGGGGTGGATGCCTGGGAAGCGGGCCTCGCATTCCAAATGTCTCCTAGCAACAAGACAGTTGAGATCGGATAGCTCTGCGGGAGCAACCGGCGTGGCTGAGTTGAAATGGACTTTTAGGGTCGGGCCCATTGTGTGTTTGTGTCCATGAGGGCCTTGGAATGGGGCGTTGGCACCGGGACCCTGAAGTATTCTCCTAAGCTTTTGACATACCTCCCATGCACAAGTTTCCTTGTGGAGATGAGATTTGTTCTGAGGGGTGCCTCAGGAAACTCCCTATGCTGGTATTGGAAACCAGGCTTTTGAGGAGACATGCCTGTAAACCAAAACAATGGACCCGATTATGGCCTAGGGTCCTGTCTGGTTCAATCTTCTTCTCTGGTGATATCCATCTATGGAATGAGTGGAGGGAGATGCTCACCTGGTGTCACACCGCCCTTGTTTGTCCCTGGAGACCTACACTATTGGGATGGCCTCGGGGACTTTGGAGAGTTTTCTTAATTGGTGAGATTTTGGACAATGGAATGGGCAGAATTCCCATGGATTGGGTAGGCACAGTCCTAATGTGTGGCTCCAGGGGCCCCAGCCTGGAGGGTGTGTGGCCCAGGACTTTGAGGACAGAAGTCTGAAAACACAAACTCAGCTAAGGTTTTGGGACGTAGGTATGGGAGGCCCAATCTACAAACCATGAGAAGTACCCCTCAGGATATGAAGAAAGAGCGAGTCTGAGGCACTTGCTCAGGCTTTTGTCTCTGGATTTTGTATCAACAATGGCTGTAGAATGTGGGGAGGCCTCATGGGATATGGACGAATCTTCCTCTCTGTGGATTTGGCCCGGTCCCAATAGTTTTTCTTCAATTGTCGGATGGGAGGTCTCCTTTCAGGTTTATTACCTCAGGTGTCCGAACAAAATAGGAATTCCAAAGCAGAGCCCTGGGGAAGAGTGAAGGGACAACCCAAACTATGGTTAAAAATTGGGGCCTAGGTGCATGGCAGGCCCAATATGCTGTCTCTTCATCCAGCCACTGAGAGGCCTTACTTGAGGAGTGGGCTCATGCTGAGGGTCACAATGTGTGTTTGTGACCAATGTGGCCCGCGAGCATGGGCGGGGCCTCATGGGCCACACTGGTTTCAACTACACTGGACTTTGGACAACCTGCCAAACACAAGGTCTCTGGCCATGGGGAATGTGTTCTGATATCTGCATCATTTTCAACCCTGGGCAGTGGTTGGAGATAAGGTCTAGGTTCTGAAGCCTGAAAAACCGAAGTTGGGAAGAGATGACGACCTAAGGCCATGGCGGGTCTGATATGATCAGTGTGCGGTCAGCTGCCTGGGTGTTGGTCAGGAGGTTCGGGCTCAGGTTGTGTCAGTCAGTGCATTAGTCCCAGGTTAGACTATATGATTAGGGTACAGTCGAGTGCCGTATAGGTTTATCCTCATTTGAGGTGCCTGGGCTACTCATTAGGCAATATATTTTTTCTAGAGGCAGGCAGAGTGCTGCATTGTTGGTCCGGTATTGCCAAACATGAGGGATTCTGGACCAGGAGTGTGAGGACAAGTCTGAGAACACAAGCTAGACTTGGGCTTCAGGCTGAGGGCACGGCTGGTACCCCCTGCAGATCTGAACGAATATCTCATGCTTCTGAAGTCACGGCGAGGATCAGACGTTGGCTCGGGTTGGAGTTTCTGTGCATGACTGCCCCTTCATGAACGGAGCAGAATCTCAAGGCCATGGAGGTTTTCCCACGTTGGGAGTTGTGGGATGCCCCCTTCAAGGATTCCTTCTGAGGGACAATTGAGACCTGTTGGGCAGCTCCAGGATATCCCATATGGAAGGACTCCAGAGCACCGTTCGGGGTGGATGCCTGGGAAGCGGGCCTCGCATTCCAAATGTCTCCTAGCAACAATACAGTTGAGATCGGATAGCTCTGCGGGAGCAACCGGCGTGGCTGAGTTGAAATGGACTTTTAGGGTCGGGCCCATTGTGTGTTTGTGTCCATGAGGGCCTTGGAATGGGGCGTTGGCACCGGGACCCTGAAGTATTCTCCTAAGCTTTTGACATACCTCCCAAGCACAAGTTTCCTTGTGGAGATGAGATTTGTTCTGAGGGGTGCCTCAGGAAACCCCCTATGCTGGTATTGGAATCCAGGCTTTTGAGGAGACATGCCTGTAAACCAAAACAATGGATCCGATTATGGCCTAGGGTCCTGTCTCGTTCAAACTTCTTCTCTGGTGATATCCATCTATGGAATGAGTGGAGGGAGATGCTCACCTGGTGTCACACCGCCCTTGTTTGTCCCTGGAGACCTACACTATTGGGATGGCCTCGGGGACTTTGGAGAGTTTTCTTAATTGGTGAGATTATGGACAATGGAATGGGCAGAATTCCCATGGATTGGGTAGGCACAGTCCTAATGTGTGGCTCCAGGGGCCCCAGCCTGGAGGGTGTGTGGCCCAGGACTTTGAGGACAGAAGTCTGAAAACACAAACTCAGCTAAGGTTTTCGGACGTAGGTATGGGAGGCCCAATCTACAAACCATGAGAAGTACCCCTCAGGATATGAAGAAAGAGCGAGTCTGAGGCACTTGCTCAGGCTTTTGTCTCTGGATTTTGTATCAACAATGGCTGTAGAATGTGGGGAGGCCTCATGGGATATGGACGAATCTTCCTCTCTGTGGATTTGGCCCGGTCCCAATAGTTTTTCTTCAATTGTCGGATGGGAGGTCTCCTTTCAGGTTTATTACCTCAGGTGTCCGAACAAAATAGGAATTGCAAAGCAGAGCCCTGGGGAAGAGTGAAGGGACAACCCAAACTATGGTTAAAAATTGGGGCCTAGGTGCATGGCAGGCCCAATATGCTGTCTCTTCATCCAGCCACTGAGAGGCCTTACTTGAGGACTGGGCTCATGCTGAGGGTCACAATGTGTGTTTGTGACCAATGTGGCCCGCGAGCATGGGCGGGGCCTCATGGGCCACACTGGTTTCAACTACACTGAACTTTGGACAACCTGCCAAACACAAGGTCTCTGGCCATGGGGAATGTGTTCTGATATCTGCATCATTTTCAACCCTGGGCAGTGGTTGGAGATAAGGTCTAGGTTTGAAGCCTGAAAAACCGAAGTTGGGAAGAGATGACGACCTAAGGCCATGGCGGTTCTGATATGCTCAGTGTGCGGTCAGCTGCCTGGGTGTTGGTCAGGAGGTTCGGGCTCAGGTTGTGTCATTCAGTGCATTAGTCCCAGGTTAGACTATATAATTTGGGTACAGTCGAGTGCCGTATAGGTTTATCCTCATTTGAGGTGCCTGGGGAGCTCAATAGGCAAGATATTTTTTCTAGAGGGCAGGCAGAGTGCTGCACTTTGGTTCCAGAGTTGCCAAACTTGAGGGCTTCTGGGCCAGGAGTGTGAGGACAGAAGTCTGAGAACACAAGCTAGACTTGGGCTTCAGGCCGAGGGCACGGCACGTACCTCCTGCAGATCTGAACCAATATTTCATGCATCTGAAGTCACGGCGAGGATCAGACGTTGGCTCGGGTTGGAGTTTCTGTGCATGACTGCCCCTTCATGAACGGAGCGGAATCTCAAGGCCATGGAGGTTTTCCCACGTTGGGAGTTGTGGGATGCCCCCTTCAAGGATTCCTTCTGCGGGACAATTGAGACCTGTTGGTCAGCTCCAGGACATCCCATATGGAATGACTCCAGAGCACCGTTCGAGGATCGATGCCAAAGAATCCCGCCTCGCATTCCAATTTTCTCCTAGCAACAAGACAGTTGAGTTTTGATGGCTCTGCGGGAGCAATCGGGGCGGCTGTGTTGAAATGGACTTTCCCGAGGTTGGGGCCTAATGTGTGTTTATTTGTCCATGAGGGCCTTGGAATGGGGCGGTGACACCGGGACCCTGAAGTATTCTCCTAAGCTTTTGACATAGGTCCCATACACAAGTATCCTTGTGGAAACGAGATTTGTTCTGATGGGTGCCTCAGGAAACCCCCTATGCTGGTCTTGGAATCCAGGCTTTTAAGGAGACATGTCTGTAAACCAAAGCAATGGATCCGAATATGGCCTAGGGTCCTGTCTGGTTCCATCTTCTTCTCTGGGGACATCCATTTATGATATGAGTGGAGGTAGATGCTCAGCTGGTGTCAGACCGACCTTGTTTGTCCCCGGAGACCTACACTATTGGGATGGCCTCGGGGACTTTGGAGAGTTCTCTTAATTTGTACGATTTTGGATAATGGAATGGGCAGAATTCCCATGGATTGGGTAGGCACAGTCCTAATGTTGGCTCCAGGGGCCCCAGACTGTAGGGTGTGTGGCCCAGGAATCTGAGGACAGAAGTCTGAAAACACAAACTCAGCTTAGGTTGGGAACGTAGGTATGGCAGGGCCAATCTACAAACCATGAGAAGCACTCTTCAGGATATGAAGAAAGAGCGAGTCTGAGGCGCTTGCTCAGGCTTTTGTCTCTGGATTTTGTATCAAAGATGGGCGTGGAACGTGGGGAGGCCTCATGGGCCATGGACGAATCTTCCTCTCTGTGGATTTGGCCCGGTCCCAATTTCTTTCTGTCTATCTGTGGGATGGGAGGTCTCCTCTCAGGTTTGTTACCTCAGGTGTCCCAACCAAAGAGGAATTCCAAAGCAGAGCCCTGGGGAAGAGTGAAGGGACAACCCAAACGATGGTTATAAATTGGGGCCTAGGGGCATGGCAGACCCAATATGCTGTCTCTTCATCCAGCCACTGAGTGGCCTTACTTAAAGACTGGGCACAGGCTGAGGGTCAGCATGTGTGTTTGTGACCAATGTGGCCTGCGAGCATGGGCGGGGCCTCATGGGCCACACTGGTTTCAACTACACTGAACTTTGGATAACATGCCAATCACAAGGTCTCTTGCCATGGGGAAGGAGCTCTGATTTCTGCATCATTTTCAACCCTGGGCAGTGTTTGGAGATAAGGTCTACGTTCTGAAGCCTGAAAAACCGAAGTTGGGAGGAGATGACGACCTAAGGCCATGGCGGGTCTGATATGCTCAGTGTGCGGTCAGCTGCCTGGGTGTTGGTCAGGAGGTTCGGGCTCAGGTTGTGTCAGTCAGTGCATTAGTCCCAGGTTAGACTATATGATTTGGGTACAGTCGAGTGCCGTATAGGTTTATCCTCATTTGAGGTGCCTGGGGAGCTCAATAGGCAAGATATTTTTTCTAGAGGGCAGGCAGAGTGCTGCACTTTGGTTCCAGAATTGCCAAACTTGAGGGCTTCTGGGCCAGGAGTGTGAGGACAGAAGTCTGAGAACACAAGCTAGACTTGGGCTTCAGGCCGAGGGCACGGCACGTACCTCCTGCAGATCTGAACCAATATTTCATGCATCTGAAGTCACGGCGAGGATCAGACGTTGGCTCGGGTTGGAGTTTCTGTGCATGACTGCCCCTTCATGAACGGAGCGGAATCTCAAGGCCATGGAGGTTTTCCCACGTTGGGAGTTGTGGGATGCCCCCTTCAAGGATTCCTTCTGCGGGACAATTGAGACCTGTTGGTCAGCTCCAGGACATCCCATATGGAATGACTCCAGAGCACCGTTCGAGGATCGATGCCAGGGAATCCCGCCTCGCATTCCAATTTTCTCCTAGCAACAAGACAGTTGAGTTTTGATGGCTCTGCGGGAGCAATCGGGGCGGCTGTGTTGAAATGGACTTTCCCGAGGATGGGGCCTATGTGTGTTTGTGTCCATGAGGGCCTTGGAATGGGGCGGTGACACCGGGACCCTGAAGTATTCTCCTAAGCTTTTGACATACCTCCCATGCACAAGTTTCCTTGTGGAAACGAGATTTGTTCTGATGGGTGCCTCAAAAAAACCCCTATGCTGGTCTTGGAATCCAGGCTTTTGAGGAGACATGTCTGTATACCAAAGCAATGGATCCGAATATGGCCTAGGGTCCTGTCTGGTTCCATCTTCTTCTCTGGGGACATCCATTTATGATATGAGTGGAGGTAGATGCTCAGCTGGTGTCAGACCGCCCTTGTTTGTCCCCGGAGACCTACACTATTGGGATGGCCTCGGGGACTTTGGAGAGTTCTCCTAATTTGTACGATTTTGGATAATGGAATGGGCAGAATTCCCATGGATTGGGTAGGCACAGTCCTAATGTGTGGCTCCAGGGGCCCCAGCCTGGAGGGTGTGTGGCCCAGGAATCTGAGGACAGAAGTCTGAAAACACAAACTCAGCTTAGGTTGGGAACGTAGGTATGGCAGGGCCAATCTACAAACCATGAGAAGGACTCTTCAGGATATGAAGAAAGAGCGATTCTGAGGCGCTTGCTCAGGCTTTTGTCTCTGGATTTTGTATCAAAGATGGGCGTGGAACGTGGGGAGGCCTCATGGGCCATGGACGAATCTTCCTCTCTGTGGATTTGGCCCGGTCCCAATTTCTTTCTGTCAATCTGTGGGATGGGAGGTCTCCTCTCAGGTTTGTTACCTCAGGTGTCCCAACCAAAGAGGAATTCCAAAGCAGAGCCCTGGGGAAGAGTGAAGGGACAACCCAAACGATGGTTATAAATTGGGGCCTAGGGGCATGGCAGACCCAATATGCTGTCTCTTCATCCAGCCACTGAGTGGCCTTACTTAAAGACTGGGCACAGGCTGAGGGTCAGCATGTGTGTTTGTGACCAATGTGGCCCGCGAGCATGGGCGGGGCCTCATGGGCCACACTGGTTTCAACTACACTGAACTTTGGATAACATGCCAATCACAAGGTCTCTTGCCATGGGGAAGGAGCTCTGATTTCTGCATCATTTTCAACCCTGGGCAGTGTTTGGAGATAAGGTCTACGTTCTGAAGCCTGAAAACCGCAGTTGGGAAGAGATGACGACCTAAGGCCATGGCGGGTCTGATGTGCTCAGTGTGCGGTCAGCTTCCTGGGTGTTGGTCCGGAGGTTCGGGTTCAGGTTGTGTCAGACAGTGAATTAGTACCCAGGTTAGACTATATAATTCAGGTACAGTCGAGAGCCGTGTAGGTTTATCCTCATTTGAGGTGCCTGGGCTACTCATTAGGCAATATATTTTTTCTAGAGGCAGGCAGAGTGCTGCATTGTGGGTCCGGTATTGCCAAACATGAGGGATTCTGGACCAGGAGTGTGAGGACAAGTCTGAGAACAGAAGCTAGACTTGGGCTTAAGGCTGAGGGCACGGCTGGTACCCCCTGCAGATCTGAACGAATATCTCATGCTTCTGAAGTCACGGCGAGGATCAGACGTTGGCTCGGGTTGGAGTTTCTGTGCATGACTGCCCCTTCATGAACGGAGCGGAATCTCAAGGCCATGGAGGTTTTCCCACGTTGGGAGTTGTGGGATGCCCCCTTCAAGGATTCCTTCTGAGGGACAATTGAGACCTGTTGGGCAGCTCCAGGATATCCCATATGGAAGGACTCCAGAGCACCGTTCGGGGTGGATGCCTGGGAAGCGGGCCTCGCATTCCAAATGTCTCCTAGCAACAAGACAGTTGAGATCGGATAGCTCTGCGGGAGCAACCGGCGTGGCTGAGTTGAAATGGACTTTTAGGGTCGGGCCCATTGTGTGTTTGTGTCCATGAGGGCCTGGGAATGGGGCGTTGGCACCGGGACCCTGAAGTATTCTCCTAAGCTTTTGACATACCTCCCAAGCACAAGTTTCCTTGTGGAGATGAGATTTGTTCTGTGGGGTGCCTCAGGAAACCCCCTATGCTGGTATTGGAATCCAGGCTTTTGAGGAGACATGCCTATAAACCAAAACAATGGATCCGATTATGGCCTAGGGTCCTGTCTGGTTCAATCTTCTTCTCTGGTGATATCCATCTATGGAATGAGTGGAGGGAGATGCTCACCTGGTGTCACACCGCCCTTGCTGTCCCTGGAGACCTACACTATTGGGATGGCCTCGGGGACTTTGGAGAGTTTCTTAATTGGTGAGAATTTGGACAATGGAATGGGCAGAATTCCCATGGATTGGGTAGGCACAGTCCTAATGTGTGGCTCCAGGGGCCTTAGCCTGGAGGGTGTGCGGCCCAGGACTTTGAGGACAGAAGTCTGAAAACACAAACTCAGCTAAGGTTTTGGGACGTAGGTATGGGAGGCCCAATCTACAAACCATGAGAAGTACCCCTCAGGATATGAAGAAAGAGCGAGTCTGAGGCACTTGCTCAGGCTTTTGTCTCTGGATTTTGTATCAACAATGGCTGTAGAATGTGGGGAGGCCTCATGGGATATGGACGAATCTTCCTCTCTGTGGATTTGGCCCGGTCCCAATAGTTTTTCTTCAATTGTCGGATGGGAGGTCTCCTTTCAGGTTTATTACCTCAGGTGTCCGAACAAAATAGGAATTCCAAAGCAGAGCCCTGGGGAAGAGTGAAGGGACAACCCAAACTATGGTTAAAAATTGGGGCCTAGGTGCATGGCAGGCCCAATATGCTGTCTCTTCATCCAGCCACTGAGAGGCCTTACTTGAGGACTGGGCTCATGCTGAGGGTCACAATGTGTGTTTGTGACCAATGTGGCCCGCGAGCATGGGCGGGGCCTCATGGGCCACACTGGTTTCAACTACACTGGACTTTGGACAACCTGCCAAACACAAGGTCTCTGGCCATGGGGAATGTGTTCTGATATCTGCATCATTTTCAACCCTGGGCAGTGGTTGGAGATAAGGTCTAGGTTCTGAAGCCTGAAAAACCGAAGTTGGGAAGAGATGACGACCTAAGGCCATGGCGGTTCTGATATGCTCAGTGTGCGGTCAGCTGCCTGGGTGTTGGTCAGGAGGTTCGGGCTCAGGTTGTGTCATTCAGTGCATTAGTCCCAGGTTAGACTATATAATTTGGGTACAGTCGAGTGCCGTATAGGTTTATCCTCATTTGAGGTGCCTGGGGAGCTCAATAGGCAAGATATTTTTTCTAGAGGGCAGGCAGAGTGCTGCACTTTGGTTCCAGAGTTGCCAAACTTGAGGGCTTCTGGGCCAGGAGTGTGAGGACAGAAGTCTGAGAACACAAGCTAGACTTGGGCTTCAGGCCGAGGGCACGGCAGGTACCTCCTGCAGATCTGAACCAATATTTCATGCATCTGAAGTCACGGCGAGGATCAGACGTTGGCTCGGGTTGGAGTTTCTGTGCATGACTGCCCCTTCATGAACGGAGCGGAATCTCAAGGCCATGGAGGTTTTCCCACGTTGGGAGTTGTGGGATGCCCCCTTCAAGGATTCCTTCTGCGGGACAATTGAGACCTGTTGGTCAGCTCCAGGACATCCCATATGGAATGACTCCAGAGCACCGTTCGAGGATCGATGCCAAAGAATCCCGCCTCGCATTCCAATTTTCTCCTAGCAACAAGACAGTTGAGTTTTGATGGCTCTGCGGGAGCAATCGGGGCGGCTGTGTTGAAATGGACTTTCCCGAGGTTGGGGCCTAATGTGTGTTTATTTGTCCATGAGGGCCTTGGAATGGGGCGGTGACACCGGGACCCTGAAGTATTCTCCTAAGCTTTTGACATAGGTCCCATACACAAGTATCCTTGTGGAAACGAGATTTGTTCTGATGGGTGCCACAGGAAACCCCCTATGCTGGTCTTGGAATCCAGGCTTTTAAGGAGACATGTCTGTAAACCAAAGCAATGGATCCGAATATGGCCTAGGGTCCTGTCTGGTTCCATCTTCTTCTCTGGGGACATCCATTTATGATATGAGTGGAGGTAGATGCTCAGCTGGTGTCAGACCGACCTTGTTTGTCCCCGGAGACCTACACTATTGGGATGGCCTCGGGGACTTTGGAGAGTTCTCCTAATTTGTACGATTTTGGATAATGGAATGGGCAGAATTCCCATGGATTGGGTAGGCACAGTCCTAATGTTGGCTCCAGGGGCCCCAGACTGTAGGGTGTGTGGCCCAGGAATCTGAGGACAGAAGTCTGAAAACACAAACTCAGCTTAGGTTGGGAACGTAGGTATGGCAGGGCCAATCTACAAACCATGAGAAGCACTCTTCAGGATATGAAGAAAGAGCGAGTCTGAGGAGCTTGCTCAGGCTTTTGTCTCTGGATTTTGTATCAAAGATGGGCGTGGAACGTGGGGAGGCCTCATGGGCCATGGACGAATCTTCCTCTCTGTGGATTTGGCCCGGTCCCAATTTCTTTCTGTCAATCTGTGGGATGGGAGGTCTCCTCTCAGGTTTGTTACCTCAGGTGTCCCAACCAAAGAGGAATTCCAAAGCAGAGCCCTGGGGAAGAGTGAAGGGACAACCCAAACGATGGTTATAAATTGGGGCCTAGGGGCATGGCAGACCCAATATGCTGTCTCTTCATCCAGCCACTGAGTGGCCTTACTTAAAGACTGGGCACAGGCTGAGGGTCAGCATGTGTGTTTGTGACCAATATGGCCCGGGAGCATGGGCGGGGCCTCATGGGCCACACTGGTTTCAACTACACTGAACTTTGGATAACATGCCAATCACAAGGTCTCTTGCCATGGGGAAGGAGCTCTGATTTCTGCATCATTTTCAACCCTGGGCAGTGTTTGGAGATAAGGTCTACGTTCTGAAGCCTGAAAACCGCAGTTGGGAAGAGATGACGACCTAAGGCCATGGCGGGTCTGATGTGCTCAGTGTGCGGTCAGCTTCCTGGGTGTTGGTCCAGAGGTTCGGGTTCAGGTTGTGTCAGACAGTGAATTAGTACCCAGGTTAGACTATATAATTCAGGTACAGTCGAGAGCCGTGTAGGTTTTTCCTCATTTGAGGTGCCTGGGCTACTCATTAGGCAATATATTTTTTCTAGAGGCAGGCAGAGTGCTGCATTGTGGGTCCGGTATTGCCAAACATGAGGGATTCTGGACCAGGAGTGTGAGGACAAGTCTGAGAACAGAAGCTAGACTTGGGCTTCAGGCCGAGGGCACGGCTGGTACCCCCTGCAGATCTGAACGAATATCTCATGCTTCTGAAGTCACGGCGAGGATCAGACGTTGGCTCGGGTTGGAGTTTCTGTGCATGACTGCCCCTTCATGAACGGAGCGGAATCTCAAGGCCATGGAGGTTTTCCCACGTTGGGAGTTGTGGGATGCCCCCTTCAAGGATTCCTTCTGCGGGACAATTGAGACCTGTTGGGCAGCTCCAGGATATCCCATATGGAAGGACTCCAGAGCACCGTTCGGGGTGGATGCCTGGGAAGCGGGCCTCGCATTCCAAATGTCTCCTAGCAACAAGACAGTTGAGATCGGATAGCTCTGCGGGAGCAACCGGCGTGGCTGAGTTGAAATGGACTTTTAGGATCGGGCCCATTGTGTGTTTGTGTCCATGAGGGCCTTGGAATGGGGCGTTGGCACCGGGACCCTGAAGTATTTCCTAAGCTTTTGACATACCTCCCATGCACAAGTTTCCTTGTGGAGATGAGATTTGTTCTGAGGGGTGCCTCAGGAAACCCCCTATGCTGGTATTGGAATCCAGGCTTTTGAGGAGACATGCCTGTAAACCAAAACAATGGATCCGATTATGGCCTAGGGTCCTGTCTGGTTCAATCTTCTTCTCTGGTGATATCCATCTATGGAATGAGTGGAGGGAGATGCTCACCTGGTGTCACACCGCCCTTGTTTGTCCCTGGAGACCTACACTATTGGGATGGCCTCGGGGACTTTGGAGAGTTTTCTTAATTGGTGAGATTTTGGACAATGGAATGGGCAGAATTCCCATGGATTGGGTAGGCACAGTCCTAATGTGTGGCTCCAGGGGCCCCAGCCTGGAGGGTGTGCGGCCCAGGACTTTGAGGACAGAAGTCTGAAAACACAAACTCAGCTAAGGTTTTGGGACGTAGGTATGGGAGGCCCAATCTACAAACCATGAGAAGTACCCCTCAGGATATGAAGAAAGAGCGAGTCTGAGGCACTTGCTCAGGCTTTTGTCTCTGGATTTTGTATCAACAATGGCTGTAGAATGTGGGGAGGCCTCATGGGATATGGACGAATCTTCCTCTCTGTGGATTTGGCCCGGTCCCAATAGTTTTTCTTCAATTGTCGGATGGGAGGTCTCCTTTCAGGTTTATTACCTCAGGTGTCCGAACAAAATAGGAATTGCAAAGCAGAGCCCTGGGGAAGAGTGAAGGGACAACCCAAACTATGGTTAAAAATTGGGGCCTAGGTGCATGGCAGGCCCAATATGCTGTCTCTTCATCCAGCCACTGAGAGGCCTTACTTGAGGACTGGGCTCATGCTGAGGGTCACAATGTGTGTTTGTGACCAATGTGGCCCGCGAGCATGGGCGGGGCCTCATGGGCCACACTGGTATCAACTACACTGGACTTTGGACAACCTGCCAAACACAAGGTCTCTGGCCATGGGGAATGTGTTCTGATATCTGCATCATTTTCAACCCTGGGCAGTGGTTGGAGATAAGGTCTAGGTTCTGAAGCCTGAAAAACCGAAGTTGGGAAGAGATGACGACCTAAGGCCATGGCGGTTCTGATATGCTCAGTGTGCGGTCAGCTGCCTGGGTGTTGGTCAGGAGGTTCGGGCTCAGGTTGTGTCATTCAGTGCATTAGTCCCAGGTTAGACTATATAATTTGGGTACAGTCGAGTGCCGTATAGGTTTATCCTCATTTGAGGTGCCTGGGGAGCTCAATAGGCAAGATATTTTTTCTAGAGGGCAGGCAGAGTGCTGCACTTTGGTTCCAGAATTGCCAAACTTGAGGGCTTCTGGGCCAGGAGTGTGAGGACAGAAGTCTGAGAACACAAGCTAGACTTGGGCTTCAGGCCGAGGGCACGGCAGGTACCTCCTGCAGATCTGAACCAATATTTCATGCATCAGAAGTCACGGCGAGGATCAGACGTTGGCTCGGGTTGGAGTTTCTGTGCATGACTGCCCCTTCATGAACGGAGCGGAATCTCAAGGCCATGGAGGTTTTCCCACGTTGGGAGTTGTGGGATGCCCCCTTCAAGGATTCCTTCTGCGGGACAATTGAGACCTGTTGGTCAGCTCCAGGACATCCCATATGGAATGACTCCAGAGCACCGTTCGAGGATCGATGCCAAAGAATCCCGCCTCGCATTCCAATTTTCTCCTAGCAACAAGACAGTTGAGTTTTGATGGCTCTGCGGGAGCAATCGGGGCGGCTGTGTTGAAATGGACTTTCCCGAGGTTGGGGCCTAATGTGTGTTTATTTGTCCATGAGGGCCTTGGAATGGGGCGGTGACACCGGGACCCTGAAGTATTCTCCTAAGCTTTTGACATAGGTCCCATACACAAGTATCCTTGTGGAAACGAGGTTTGTTCTGATGGGTGCCTCAGGAAACCCCCTATGCTGGTCTTGGAATCCAGGCTTTTAAGGAGACATGTCTGTAAACCAAAGCAATGGATCCGAATATGGCCTAGGGTCCTGTCTGGTTCCATCTTCTTCTCTGGGGACATCCATTTATGATATGAGTGGAGGTAGATGCTCAGCTGGTGTCAGACCGACCTTGTTTGTCCCCGGAGACCTACACTATTGGTATGGCCTCGGGGACTTTGGAGAGTTCTCCTAATTTGTACGTTTTTGGATAATGGAATGGGCAGAATTCCCATGGATTGGGTAGGCACAGTCCTAATGTTGGCTCCAGGGGCCCCAGACTGTAGGGTGTGTGGCCCAGGAATCTGAGGACAGAAGTCTGAAAACACAAACTCAGCTTAGGTTGGGAACGTAGGTATGGCAGGGCCAATCTACAAACCATGAGAAGCACTCTTCAGGATATGAAGAAAGAGCGAGTCTGAGGCGCTTGCTCAGGCTTTTGTCTCTGGATTTTGTATCAAAGATGGGCGTGGAACGTGGGGAGGCCTCATGGGCCATGGACGAATCTTCCTCTCTGTGGATTTGGCCCGGTCCCAATTTCTTTCTGTCAATCTGTGGGATGGGAGGTCTCCTCTCAGGTTTGTTACCTCAGGTGTCCCAACCAAAGAGGAATTCCAAAGCAGAGCCCTGGGGAAGAGTGAAGGGACAACCCAAACGATGGTTATAAATTGGGGCCTAGGGGCATGGCAGACCCAATATGCTGTCTCTTCATCCAGCCACTGAGTGGCCTTACTTAAAGACTGGGCACAGGCTGAGGGTCAGCATGTGTGTTTGTGACCAATGTGGCCCGCGAGCATGGGCGGGGCCTCATGGGCCACACTGGTTTCAACTACACTGAACTTTGGATAACATGCCAATCACAAGGTCTCTTGCCATGGGGAAGGAGCTCTGATTTCTGCATCATTTTCAACCCTGGGCAGTGTTTGGAGATAAGGTCTACATTCTGAAGCCTGAAAAACCGAAGTTGGGAGGAGATGACGACCTAAGGCCATGGCGGGTCTGATATGCTCAATGTGCGGTCAGCTGCCTGGGTGTTGGTCAGGAGGTTCGGGCTCAGGTTGTGTCAGTCAGTGCATTAGTCCCAGGTTAGACTATATGATTTGGGTACAGTCGAGTGCCATATAGGTTTATCCTCATTTGAGGTGCCTGGGGAGCTCAATAGGCAAGATATTTTTTCTAGAGGGCAGGCAGAGTGCTGCACTTTGGTTCCAGAATTGCCAAACTTGAGGGCTTCTGGGCCAGGAGTGTGAGGACAGAAGTCTGAGAACACAAGCTAGACTTGGGCTTCAGGCCGAGGGCACGGCAGGTACCTCCTGCAGATCTGAACCAATATTTCATGCATCAGAAGTCACGGCGAGGATCAGACGTTGGCTCGGGTTGGAGTTTCTGTGCATGACTGCCCCTTCATGAACGGAGCGGAATCTCAAGGCCATGGAGGTTTTCCCACGTTGGGAGTTGTGGGATGCCCCCTTCAAGGATTCCTTCTGCGGGACAATTGAGACCTGTTGGTCAGCTCCAGGACATCCCATATGGAATGACTCCAGAGCACCGTTCGAGGATCGATGCCAGGGAATCCCGCCTCGCATTCCAATTTTCTCCTAGCAACAAGACAGTTGAGTTTTGATGGCTCTGCGGGAGCAATCGGGGCGGCTGTGTTGAAATGGACTTTCCCGAGGATGGGGCCTAATGTGTGTTTGTGTCCATGAGGGCCTTGGAATGGGGCGGTGACACCGGGACCCTGAAGTATTCTCCTAAGCTTTTGACATAGGTCCCATGCACAAGTTTCCTTGTGGAAACGAGATTTGTTCTGATGGGTGCCTCAAAAAAACCCCTATGCTGGTCTTGGAATCCAGGCTTTTGAGGAGACATGTCTGTATACCAAAGCAATGGATCCGAATATGGCCTAGGGTCCTGTCTGGTTCCATCTTCTTCTCTGGGGACATCCATTTATGATATGAGTGGAGGTAGATGCTCAGCTGGTGTCAGACCGCCCTTGTTTGTCCCCGGAGACCTACACTATTGGGATGGCCTCGGGGACTTTGGAGAGTTCTCCTAATTTGTACGATTTTGGATAATGGAATGGGCAGAATGCCCATGGATTGGGTAGGCACAGTCCTAATGTTGGCTCCAGGGGCCCCAGACTGTAGGGTGTGTGGCCCAGGAATCTGAGGACAGAAGTCTGAAAACACAAACTCAGCTTAGGTTGGGAACGTAGGTATGGCAGGGCCAATCTACAAACCATGAGAAGCACTCTTCAGGATATGAAGAAAGAGCGAGTCTGAGGCGCTTGCTCAGGCTTTTGTCTCTGGATTTTGTATCAAAGATGGGCGTGGAACGTGGGGAGGCCTCATGGGCCATGGACGAATCTTCCTCTCTGTGGATTTGGCCCGGTCCCAATTTCTTTCTGTCAATCTGTGGGATGGGAGGTCTCCTCTCAGGTTTGTTACCTCAGGTGTCCCAACCAAAGAGGAATTCCAAAGCAGAGCCCTGGGGAAGAGTGAAGGGACAACCCAAACGATGGTTATAAATTGGGGCCTAGGGGCATGGCAGACCCAATATGCTGTCTCTTCATCCAGCCACTGAGTGGCCTTACTTAAAGACTGGGCACAGGCTGAGGGTCAGCATGGGTGTTTGTGACCAATGTGGCCCGCGAGCATGGGCGGGGCCTCATGGGCCACACTGGTTTCAACTACACTGAACTTTGGATAACATGCCAATCACAAGGTCTCTTGCCATGGGGAAGGAGCTCTGATTTCTGCATCATTTTCAACCCTGGGCAGTGTTTGGAGATAAGGTCTACGTTCTGAAGCCTGAAAACCGCAGTTGGGAAGAGATGACGACCTAAGGCCATGGCGGGTCTGATGTGCTCGGTGTGCGGTCAGCTTCCTGGGTGTTGGTCCGGAGGTTCAGGTTCAGGTTGTGTCAGACAGTGAATTAGTACCCAGGTTAGACTATATAATTCAGGTACAGTCGAGAGCCGTGTAGGTTTATCCTCATTTGAGGTGCCTGGGCTACTCATTAGGCAATATATTTTTTCTAGAGGCAGGCAGAGTGCTGCATTGTGGGTCCGGTATTGCCAAACATGAGGGATTCTGGACCAGGAGTGTGAGGACAAGTCTGAGAACAGAAGCTAGACTTGGGATTCAGGCCGAGGGCACGGCTGGTACCCCCTGCAGATCTGAACGAATATCTCATGCTTCTGAAGTCACGGCGAGGATCAGACGTTGGCTCGGGTTGGAGTTTCTGTGCATGACTGCCCCTTCATGAACGGAGCGGAATCTCAAGGCCATGGAGGTTTTCCCACGTTGGGAGTTGTGGGATGCCCCCTTCAAGGATTCCTTCTGAGGGACAATTGAGACCTGTTGGGCAGCTCCAGGATATCCCATATGAAAGGACACCAGAGCACCGTTCGGGGTGGATGCCTGGGAAGCGGGCCTCGCATTCCAAATGTCTCCTAGCAACAAGACAGTTGAGATCGGATAGCTCTGCGGGAGCAACCGGCGTGGCTGAGTTGAAATGGACTTTTAGGATCGGGCCCATTGTGTGTTTGTGTCCATGAGGTCCTTGGAATGGGGCGTTGGCACCGGGACCCTGAAGTATTTCCTAAGCTTTTGACATACCTCCCATGCACAAGTTTCCTTGTGGAGATGAGATTTGTTCTGAGGGGTGCCTCAGGAAACCCCCTATTCTGGTATTGTAATCCAGGCTTTTGAGGAGACATGCCTGTAAACCAAAACAATGGATCTGATTATGGCCTAGGGTCCTGTCTGGTTCAATCTTCTTCTCTGGTGATATCCATCTATGGAATGAGTGGAGGGAGATGCTCACCTGGTGTCACACCGCCCTTGTTTGTCCCTGGAGACCTACACTATTGGGATGGCCTCGGGGACTTTGGAGAGTTTTCTTAATTGGTGAGATTTTGGACAATGGAATGGGCAGAATTTCCATGGATTGGGTAGGCACAGTCCTAATGTGTGGCTCCAGGGGCCCCAGCCTGGAGGGTGTGCGGCCCAGGACTTTGAGGACAGAAGTCTGAAAACACAAACTCAGCTAAGGTTTTGGGACGTAGGTATGGGAGGCCCAATCTACAAACCATGAGAAGTACCCCTCAGGATATGAAGAAAGAGCGAGTCTGAGGCACTTGCTCAGGCTTTTGTCTCTGGATTTTGTATCAACAATGGCTGTAGAATGTGGGGAGGCCTCATGGGATATGGACGAATCTTCCTTTCTGTGGATTTGGCCCGGTCCCAATAGTTTTTCTTCAATTGTCGGATGGGAGGTCTCCTTTCAGGTTTATTACCTCAGGTGTCCGAACAAAATAGGAATTCCAAAGCAGAGCCCTGGGGAAGAGTGAAGGGACAACCCAAACTATGGTTAAAAATTGGGGACTAGGTGCATGGCAGGCCCAATATGCTGTCTCTTCATCCAGCCACTGAGAGGCCTTACTTGAGGACTGGGCTCATGCTGAGGGTCACAATGTGTGTTTGTGACCAATGTGGCCCGCGAGCATGGGCGGGGCCTCATGGGCCACACTGGTTTCAACTACACTGGACTTTGGACAACCTGCCAAACACAAGGTCTCTGGCCATGGGGAATGTGTTCTGATATCTGCATCATTTTCAACCCTGGGCAGTGGTTGGAGATAAGGTCTAGGTTCTGAAGCCTGAAAAACCGAAGTTGGGAAGAGATGACGACCTAAGGCCATGGCGGTTCTGATATGCTCAGTGTGCGGTCAGCTGCCTGGGTGTTGGTCAGGAGGTTCGGGCTCAGGTTGTGTCATTCAGTGCATTAGTCCCAGGTTAGACTATATAATTTGGGTACAGTCGAGTGCCGTATAGGTTTATCCTCATTTGAGGTGCCTGGGGAGCTCAATAGGCAAGATATTTTTTCTAGAGGGCAGGCAGAGTGCTGCACTTTGGTTCCAGAATTGCCAAACTTGAGGGCTTCTGGGCCAGGAGTGTGAGGACAGAAGTCTGAGAACACAAGCTAGACTTGGGCTTCAGGCCGAGGGCACGGCAGGTACCTCCTGCAGATCTGAACCAATATTTCATGCATCTGAAGTCACGGCGAGGATCAGACGTTGGCTCGGGTTGGAGTTTCTGTGCATGACTGCCCCTTCATGAACGGAGCGGAATCTCAAGGCCATGGAGTTTTTCCCACGTTGGGAGTTGTGGGATGCCCCCTTCAAGGATTCCTTCTGCGGGACAATTGAGACCTGTTGGTCAGCTCCAGGACATCCCATATGGAATGACTCCAGAGCACCGTTCGAGGATCGATGCCAGGGAATCCCGCCTCGCATTCCAATTTTCTCCAGCAACAAGACAGTTGAGTTTTGATGGCTCTGCGGGAGCAATCGGGGCGGCTGTGTTGAAATGGAATTTCCCGAGGTTGGGGCCTAATGTGTGTTTGTGTCCATGAGGGCCTTGGAATGGGGCGGTGACACCGGGACCCTGAAGTATTCTCCTAAGCTTTTGACATAGGTCCCATGCACAAGTTTCCTTGTGGAAACGAGATTTGTTCTGATGGGTGCCTCAGGAAACCCCCTATGCTGGTCTTGGAATCCAGGCTTTTGAGGAGACATGACTGTAAACCAAAGCAATGGATCCGAATATGGCCTAGGGTCCTGTCTGGTTCCATCTTCTTCTCTGGGGACATCCATTTATGATTTGAGTGGATGTAGATGCTCAGCTGGTGTCAGACCGCCCTTGTTTGTCCCCGGAGACCTACACTATTGGGATGGCCTCGGGGACTTTGGAGAGTTCTCCTAATTTGTACGATTTTGGATAATGGAATGGGCAGAATGCCCATGGATTGGGTAGGCACAGTCCTAATGTGTGGCTCCAGGGGCCCCAGCCTGGAGGGTGTGTGGCCCAGGAATCTGAGGACAGAAGTCTGAAAACACAAACTCAGCTTAGGTTGGGAACGTAGGTATGGCAGGGCCAATCTACAAACCATGAGAAGGACTCTTCAGGATATGAAGAAAGAGGGAGTCTGAGGCGCTTGCTCAGGCTTTTGTCTCTGGATTTTGTATCAAAGATGGGCGTGGAACGTGGGGAGGCCTCATGGGCCATGGACGAATCTTCCTCTCTGTGGATTTGGCCTGGTCCCAATCCCTTTACGTCAATCTGTGGGTTGGGAAGTGTCCTCTCAGGTTTGTTACCTCAGGTGTCCCAACTAAAGAGGAATTCCAAAGCAGAGCCCTGGGGAAGAGTGAAGGGACAACCCAAACGATCGTTATAAATTGGGGCCTAGGGGCATGGCAGACCCAATATGCTGTCTCTTCATCCAGCCACTGAGTGGCCTTACTTAAAGACTGGGCACAGGCTGAGGGTCAGCATGGGTGTTTGTGACCAATGTGGCCCGCGAGCATGGGCGGGGCCTCATGGGCCACACTGGTTTCAACTACACTGAACTTTGGATAACATGCCAATCACAAGGTCTCTTGCCATGGGGAAGGAGCTCTGATTTCTGCATCATTTTCAACCCTGGGCAGTGTTTGGAGATAAGGTCTACGTTCTGAAGCCTGAAAACCGCAGTTGGGAAGAGATGACGACCTAAGGCCATGGCGGGTCTGATGTGCTCAGTGTGCGGTCAGCTTCCTGGGTGTTGGTCCGGAGGTTCGGGTTCAGGTTGTGTCAGACAGTGAATTAGTACCCAGGTTAGACTATATAATTCAGGTACAGTCGAGAGCCGTGTAGGTTTATCCTCATTTGAGGTGCCTGGGCTACTCATTAGGCAATATATTTTTTCTAGAGGCAGGCAGAGTGCTGCATTGTGGGTCCGGTATTGCCAAACATGAGGGATTCTGGACCAGGAGTGTGAGGACAAGTCTGAGAACAGAAGCTAGACTTGGGATTCAGGCCGAGGGCACGGCTGGTACCCCCTGCAGATCTGAACGAATATCTCATGCTTCTGAAGTCACGGCGAGGATCAGACGTTGGCTCGGGTTGGAGTTTCTGTGCATGACTGCCCCTTCATGAACGGAGCGGAATCTCAAGGCCATGGAGGTTTTCCCACGTTGGGAGTTGTGGGATGCCCCCTTCAAGGATTCCTTCTGCGGGACAATTGAGACCTGTTGGGCAGCTCCAGGATATCCCATATGGAAGGACTCCAGAGCACCGTTCGGGGTGGATGCCTGGGAAGCGGGCCGCGCATTCCAAATGTCTCCTAGCAACAAGACAGTTGAGATCGGATAGCTCTGCGGGAGCAACGGGCGTGGCTGAGTTGAAATGGACTTTTAGGATCGGGCCCATTGTGTGTTTGTGTCCATGAGGGCCTTGGAATGGGGCGTTGGCACCGGGACCCTGAAGTATTCTCCTAAGCTTTTGACATACCTCCCATGCACAAGTTTCCTTGTGGAGATGAGATTTGTTCTGAGGGGTGCCTCAGGAAACCCCCTATGCTGGTATTGGAATCCAGGCTTTTGAGGAGACATGCCTGTAAACCAAAACAATGGATCCGATTATGGCCTAGGGTCCTGTCTGGTTCAATCTTCTTCTCTGGTGATATCCATCTATGGAATGAGTGGAGGGAGATGCTCACCTGGTGTCACACCGCCCTTGTTTGTCCCTGGAGACCTACACTATTGGGATGGCCTCGGGGACTTTGGAGAGTTTTCTTAATTGGTGAGATTTTGGACAATGGAATGGGCAGAATTCCCATGGATTGGGTAGGCACAGTCCTAATGTGTGGCTCCAGTGGCCGCAGCCTGGAGGGTGTGCGGCCCAGGACTTTGAGGACAGAAGTCTGAAAACACAAACTCAGCTAAGGTTTTGGGACGTAGGTATGGGAGGCCCAATCTACAAACCATGAGAAGTACCCCTCAGGATATGAAGAAAGAGCGAGTCTGAGGCACTTGCTCAGGCTTTTGTCTCTGGATTTTGTATCAACAATGGCTGTAGAATGTGGGGAGGCCTCATGGGATATGGACGAATCTTCCTCTCTGTGGATTTGGCCCAGTCCCAATAGTTTTTCTTCAATTGTCGGATGGGAGGTCTCCTTTCAGGTTTATTACCTCAGGTGTCCGAACAAAATAGGAATTCCAAAGCAGAGCCCTGGGGAAGAGTGAAGGGACAACCCAAACTATGGTTAAAAATTGGGGCCTAGGTGCATGGCAGGCCCAATATGCTGTCTCTTCATCCAGCCACTGAGAGGCCTTACTTGAGGACTGGGCTCATGCTGAGGGTCACAATGTGTGTTTGTGACCAATGTGGCCCGCGAGCATGGGCGGGGCCTCATGGCCACACTGGTTTCAACTACACTGGACTTTGGACAACCTGCCAAACACAAGGTCTCTGGCCATGGGGAATGTGTTCTGATATCTGCATCATTTTCAACCCTGGGCAGTGGTTGGAGATAAGGTCTAGGTTCTGAAGCCTGAAAAACCGAAGTTGGGAAGAGATGACGACCTAAGGCCATGGCGGGTCTGATATGCTCAGTGTGCGGTCAGCTGCCTGGGTGTTGGTCAGGAGGTTCGGGCTCAGGTTGTGTAAGTCAGTGCATTAGTCCCAGGTTAGACTATATGATTTGGGTACAGTCGAGTGCCGTATAGGTTTATCCTCATTTGAGGTGCCTGGGGAGCTCAATAGGCAAGATATTTTTTCTAGAGGGCAGGCAGAGTGCTGCACTTTGGTTCCAGAATTGCCAAACTTGAGGGCTTCTGGGCCAGGAGTGTGAGGACAGAAGTCTGAGAACACAAGCTAGACTTGGGCTTCAGGCCGAGGGCACGACAGGTACCTCCTGCAGATCTGAACCAATACTTCATGCATCTGAAGTCACGGCGAGGTCTGACGTTGGCTCAGGTTGGAGTTTCTGTGCATGACTGCCCCTTCATGAACAGAGCGGAATCTCAAGGCCATGGAGGTTTTCCCACGTTGGGAGTTGTGGGATGCCCACTTCAAGGATTCCTTCTGCCGGACAATTGAGACCTGTTGGTCAGCTCCAGGACATCCCATATGGAATGACTCCAGAGCACCGTTCGAGGATCGATGCCAGGGAATTCCGCCTCGCATTCCAATTTTCTCCCAGCAACAAGACAGTTGAGTTTTGATGGCTCTGCGGGAGCAATCGGGGCGGCTGTGTTGAAATGGACTTTCCCGAGGTTGGGGCCTAATGTGTGTTTGTGTCCATGAGGGCCTTGGAATGGGGCGGTGACACTGGGAGCATGAAGTATTCTCCTAAGCTTTTGACATAGGTCCCATGCACAAGTATCCTTGTGGAAACGAGATTTGTTCTGATGGGTGCCTCAAAAAAACCCCTATGCTGGTCTTGGAATCCAGGCTTTTGAGGAGACATGTCTGTAAACCAAAGCAATTGATCCGAATATGGCCTAGGGTCCTGTCTGGTTCCATCTTCTTCTCTGGGGACATCCATTTATGATATGAGTGGAGGTAGATGCTCAGCTGGTGTCAGACCGCCCTTGTTTGTCCCCGGAGACCTACACTATTGGGATGGCCTCGGGGACTTTGGAGAGTTCTCCTAATTTGTACGATTTTGGATAATGGAATGGGCAGAATGCCCATGGATTGGGTAGGCACAGTCCTAATGTGTGGCTCCAGGGGCCCCAGCCTGGAGGGTGTGTGGCCCAGGAATCTGAGGACAGAAGTCTGAAAACACAAACTCAGCTTAGGTTGGGAACGTAGGTATGGCAGGGCCAATCTACAAACCATGAGAAGCACTCTTCAGGATATGAAGAAAGAGCGAGTCTGAGGCGCTTGCTCAGGCTTTTGTCTCTGGATTTTGTATCAAAGATGGGCGTGGAACGTGGGGAGGCCTCATGGGCCATGGACGAATCTTCCTCTCTGTGGATTTGGCCCGGTCCCAATTTCTTTCTGTCAATCTGTGGGATGGGAGGTCTCCTCTCAGGTTTGTTACCTCAGGTGTCCCAACCAAAGAGGAATTCCAAAGCAGAGCCCTGGGGAAGAGTGAAGGGACAACCCAAACGATGGTTATAAATTGGGGCCTAGGGGCATGGCAGACCCAATATGCTGTCTCTTCATCCAGCCACTGAGTGGCCTTACTTAAAGACTGGGCACAGGCTGAGGGTCAGCATGGGTGTTTGTGACCAATGTGGCCCGCGAGCATGGGCGGGGCCTCATGGGCCACACTGGTTTCAACTACACTGAACTTTGGATAACATGCCAATCACAAGGTCTCTTGCCATGGGGAAGGAGCTCTGATTTCTGCATCATTTTCAACCCTGGGCAGTGTTTGGAGATAAGGTCTACGTTCTGAAGCCTGAAAACCGCAGTTGGGAAGAGATGACGACCTAAGGCCATGGCGGGTCTGATGTGCTCAGTGTGCGGTCAGCTTCCTGGGTGTTGGTCCGGAGGTTCGGGTTCAGGTTGTGTCAGACAGTGAATTAGTACCCAGGTTAGACTATATAATTCAGGTACAGTCGAGAGCCGTGTAGGTTTATCCTCATTTGAGGTGCCTGGGCTACTCATTAGGCAATATATTTTTTCTAGAGGCAGGCAGAGTGCTGCATTGTGGGTCCGGTATTGCCAAACATGAGGGATTCTGGACCAGGAGTGTGAGGACAAGTCTGAGAACAGAAGCTAGACTTGGGATTCAGGCCGAGGGCACGGCTGGTACCCCCTGCAGATCTGAACGAATATCTCATGCTTCTGAAGTCACGGCGAGGATCAGACGTTGGCTCGGGTTGGAGTTTCTGTGCATGACTGCCCCTTCATGAACGGAGCGGAATCTCAAGGCCATGGAGGTTTTCCCACGTTGGGAGTTGTGGGATGCCCCCTTCAAGGATTCCTTCTGCGGGACAATTGAGACCTGTTGGGCAGCTCCAGGATATCCCATATGGAAGGACTCCAGAGCACCGTTCGGGGTGGATGCCTGGGAAGCGGGCCTCGCATTCCAAATGTCTCCTAGCAACAAGACAGTTGAGATCGGATAGCTCTGCGGGAGCAACCGGCGTGGCTGAGTTGAAATGGACTTTTAGGATCGGGCCCATTGTGTGTTTGTGTCCATGAGGGCCTTGGAATGGGGCGTTGGCACCGGGACCCTGAAGTATTCTCCTAAGCTTTTGACATACCTCCCATGCACAAGTTTCCTTGTGGAGATGAGATTTGTTCTGAGGGGTGCCTCAGGAAACCCCCTATGCTGGTATTGGAATCCAGGCTTTTGAGGAGACATGCCTGTAAACCAAAACAATGGATCCGATTATGGCCTAGGGTCCTGTCTGGTTCAATCTTCTTCTCTGGTGATATCCATCTATGGAATGAGTGGAGGGAGATGCTCACCTGGTGTCACACCGCCCTTGTTTGTCCCTGGAGACCTACACTATTGGGATGGCCTCGGGGACTTTGGAGAGTTTTCTTAATTGGTGAGATTTTGGACAATGGAATGGGCAGAATTCCCATGGATTGGGTAGGCACAGTCCTAATGTGTGGCTCCAGGGGCCCCAGCCTGGAGGGTGTGCGGCCCAGGACTTTGAGGACAGAAGTCTGAAAACACAAACTCAGCTAAGGTTTTGGGACGTAGGTATGGGAGGCCCAATCTACAAACCATGAGAAGTACCCCTCAGGATATGAAGAAAGAGCGAGTCTGAGGCACGTGCTCAGGATTTTGTCTCTGGATTTTGTATCAAAGTTGGGCGTGGAACGTGGGGAGGCCTCATGGGCCATGGACGAATCTTCTTCTCTGTGGATTTGACCCGGTCCCAATTTCTTTCCGTCAATCTGTGGGATGGGAGGTCTCCTCTCAGGTTTGTTACCTCAGGTGTCCCAACCAAAGAGGAATTCCAAAGCAGAGCCCTGGGGAAGAGTGAAGGGACAACCCAAACGATGGTTATAAATTGGGGCCTAGGGGCATGGCAGACCCAATATGCTGTCTCTTCATCCAGCCACTGAGTGGCCTTACTTAAAGACTGGGCACAGGCTGAGGGTCAGCATGTGTGTTTGTGACCAATGTGGCCCGCGAGCATGGGCGGGGCCTCATGGGCCACACTGGTTTCAACTACACTGAACTTTGGATAACATGCCAATCACAAGGTCTCTTGCCATGGGGAAGGAGCTCTGATTTCTGCATCATTTTCATCCCTGGGCCGTGGTTGGAGATAAGGTCTAGGTTCTGAAGCCTGAAAACCACAGTTGGGAAGTGATGACGATCTAAGGCCATGTCGGGGCTCATGTGCTCAGTGTGCGGTCAGCTGCCTGGGTGTTGGTCCAGAGTTTCGGGTTCAGGTTGTGTCAGACAGTGCATTATTGCCCAGGTTAGACTATATAATTTAGGTACAGTCGAGTGCCGTGTAAGTTTATCCTCATTTGAGGTGCCTGGGAATATCATTAGGCAATATATTTTTCCCAGAGGGCAGGCATATTGCTGCATTGAGGGTCCGGAATTGCCAAACTTGAGGGCTTCTGGGCCAAGAGTGTGAGGACAGAAGTTTCAGAACACAAGCTAGACTTGGGCTTCAGGCCTTGGGTAGGGCAATGGGTATGGCAAATACCCCCTGCAGATCTGAACCAATATCTCATGTATCTGAAGTCACGACGAGGATCAGAAGTTGGCTCGGGTTGGAGTTTCTGTGCATGTCTGCCCCTCCATGAACGGAGCGGAATCTCAAGGCCATGGAGGTTTTCCAACGTTGGGAGTGTGGGATCCCCCTTCAAGGATTCCTTCTGCGGGACAATTGAGCACTGTTGGTCAGCTCCAGGACAATCCATATGGAATGACTGCAGTGCACCGTTCGAGGACTGATGCCAGGGAAGCCAGCCTCGCATTCCAATTGTCTCCTAGCAACAAGACAGTTGAGTCCTATGGCTCTGACTGAGCAATCGGGGCGGCTGTGTTGAAATGGACTTTCCCGAGGTTGGGGCCTAATGTGTGTTTGTGGCCATGAGGACCTTGGAATGGAGCGGTGGCACTGGGACCCTGAAGTATTCTCCTAAGCTTTTGACATAGGTCCCATGCACAAGTTTCCTCGTGGAGACGAGTTTTGTTCTGATGGGTGCCTCAGGAAACCCCCTATGCTGGTCTTGGAATCCAGGCTCTTGAGGAGATATGCCTGTAAACCAAAGCAATGGATCCGATTATGGCCTAGGGTCCTGTCTGGTTCCATCTTCTTCTCTGGGGACATCCATTTATGGTATGAGTGGATGTAGATGCTCAGCTGGTGTCAGACCGCCCTTGTTTGTCCCGGGAGACCTACACTATTGGCATGGCCTTGGGGACTTTGGAGGGTTCTTCTAATTTGTACGATTTTGAACAATGGAATGGGCAGAATTCCCATGGATTGGGAAGGCACAGTCCTAATGTGTGGCTCCAGGGGCCCCAGCCTGGAGGGTGTGTGGCCCAGAAATTTGAGGACAGAAGTCTGAAAACACAAACTCAGCTTAGGTTGGGGACGTAGGTATGGCAGGTCCAATCTACAAACCATGAGAAGAACTCTTCAGGATATGAAGAAAGAGCGAGTCTGAGGCGCTTGCTCAGGCTTTTGTCTCTGGATTTTGTAACAAAGATGGGCGTGGAATGTGGGGAGGCCTCATGGGCCATGGATGAATCTTCCTCTCTGTTGATTTGGCCCGGTCCCAATTTCTTTCCATCAATTTGTGGAATGGGAGGTATCCTCTCAGGTTTGTTAATTCAGGTGTCCCAACCAAAGAGGAATTCCAAAGCAGAGCCCTGGGGAAGAGTGAAGGGACAACCCAAACGATGGTTAAAAATTGGGGCCTAGGGGCATGGCAGGCCCAATATTCTGTCTCTTCATCCAGCCACTGAGTGGCCTTACTTAAGGACTGGGCACAGCCTGAGAGTCACAATGTGTTTTTGTGACCAATGTGGCCGCGAGCATGGGCGGGGCCTCATGGGCCATACTGGTTTCAACTACACTGAACTTAGGACAATATGCCAATCACAAGGTCTCTTGCCATGGGGTAGGAGCTCTGATTTCTGCATCATTTTCAACCCTGGGCAGTGGTTGGATATAAGGTCTAGGATCTGAAGTCTGAAAACCGCAGTTGGGAAGAGAAGACGACAAAAGCCATGGCGGGTCTGATTTGCTCAGTGTGCGGTCAGCTGCCTGGGTGTTGCTCCGGAGTTTCGGGTTCAGGTTGTGTCAGACAGTGCATTAGTGCCCAGGTTAGACTATATAATTTAGGTAAAGTCGAGTGCCGTTTAAGTTTATCCTCATTTGAAGTGCCTGGGCAAATCATTAGGCAAGATATTTTTTCTAGAGGGGAGGCAGGGTGCTGCATTGTGGGTCCGGAATTGCCAAACTTGAGGGCTTCTGGGCCAGGAGTATGAGGACAGAAGTCTGAGAACACAAGCTAGACTTGGGCTTCAGGACGAGGGCACGGCAGGTACCGCCTGCAGATCTGAAACAATATCTCTTGCATCTGAAGTCACGGCGAGGATCAGACTTTGCCTCGGGTTGGAGTTTCTGTGCATGACTGCCCCTTTATGAACGGAGCGGAATTTCAAGGCCATGGAGGTTTTCCCACGTTGGGAGTTGTGG